>NC_063061.1:28724084-28951584 GCF_018812025.1 Megalobrama amblycephala | reverse complement strand
CTATGAAACTGCCCTAGCTTAACAAGTAGCAACACAACACGTGGTCGCCTCTCTGAGGAACCGGTCCTTGTTCCTGCTGCTGAGACTGCATATGCGGGTTGCTGTGCTCCGTACTAATTGCCAGCTCTTGTCAGTTAATTGTGGATTGTGGTGTTTGAAGTGTTCTGATGTATCAGGGCTCTGATGTGGACGAGTGTTCACAGGCCAGTGCGTTCCACAGCGCGCTTCACTCATTAATAATGGGAGGGGTGAGCGAACAGGGGCGGCCATGTTTTAATCATAGAGAGAGTAAAAGTTTGACTGTGTTCCCGTCAGCTGAGCCTGTTTGCTTGGAGGGAAATGTTTTGATCCTTTTTGTCATATACACCCCCAGATCCCAGTGCAAACAGAAAAAAAACAATACAAGATTTCAGAAGATTTTTGTATTGACTGAAGTCACAGTTAGGGATGGGTGATATATTCAATTATATATATATATATATATATATATATATATATATATATATATATATATATATATATATATATATATATATATATATATATATATATATATTTATACAATAGCTCTTTCTGGTTCTCGAATCTGATTGGCTGATAGCTGTGCGATATTGCCCCAGTATCAGCACTGGAACTGTTTCGTCCGCTTACGGCGACTGTCATAACGGTTGAGCAAATCCACCATTATTTTTATAAATACTACTGTCGCGAAATGTAGTTTTAATTTTACAATTTGTTGACGCTTTTGCAGATGCGAGCTCCAGGCTGTCAGTTGCAATTCAGTGCTTATGTACCCACAGAGAACAGCTTCATCTCGGCCAGTCCTTCAGGAATTTTCTGCTGGCTCTTATGTAGATAGTGGTTAAATGAGATATAATTAATTTAGGGTATATCAAACGGGCAATTTTTGGTCTTATTAATCTCTTACTTGTTCCAGAGCAAAATGATTTAATGGGAAAAGTAAAATCCTTAAATCCTGTACTAGAGCACTACTTTTGTACATTTGCCTGAATTGTTTGCTTGTGTTTAAGTCTTTTATAATGGCTATTGTTGTTAATTTAAATATTGTTGTTCAATAAATATTATTTTATTGAGAAAGAGTCTGTCAATATTATCAGAGAAAGTTACATTATTACGCCATTAGATGGTGGCAAAGACTGTCTTTATGAGTGAATCAGAACAAGGAAGTTGTTTTAGGCAGTGGGAAATCCCCTTAACTTTTAAAAGGACAAAGATATCGCTTTTTTTAAATAATGGATATAATATTATCAACCTGAAGAATGAATGCTATATCAGAAGCAGGTAATACATTCATTTAGTCCATTTCTCTCTCATAATATCATAATACTCTATCTACAAAATACAATAAGCTTCAATGAACTTTCCTTCATTACCAGTTCTAAAGTGATGTTTTAGAATTAGTAACAGAGGCTTGGACTCAACTGTTGAACTGTCAACTTGACATTTCAATCCATGGTGGAAGGAATAAGTTCTAAACAAAAGAGGGTTTTAAAAGACTGTTGTTGTTCTTATTTATTTACACACGTGCCGTCGAACTGTTGTATAAACACAATATCGCACTCGCAGCCATGCGATATGGCTGTATATCAGCATGCTATGATTATATCACACTGCAACTCATGTGATATTGCTCATATAATCTTCCTATTTATCTGTCTCTCTTCTGGTCCCTGAGAGGTATTTTTAATTAAAGGTCTGTATGTGTGGTTCTGTACAGATCCAGGCCTGCTCCCTCGGCCAGGGTTATGCCATCAGTAATTACCCTGCTCATTAACGCAAAGGGGAAAGCAGACAGGCCTGACTATAGCAGGCTTCTCACACTTGGGTCCCACTGCGGATGACGGGGCTAAAGCTCTCGGGGTGGACTGAGTTAGGAGTCTATTACGCAGTCATGCTAAGTAAAGAAGGTTAAAGGATCTTCTCCAGCCCTGGAGAGCACAAGGTAGGCGTCTGGTAAGGCGCAACGCACCATTATACTTGATTAGTTGACGTTATCGAGATGCTTTATGAGAAATGATTGCAGTGACTCACAGAGGTCGACTCAAGTTGAGTGCTTGCCTGGCCTTTATTAGCACAAAGCACACAACCGCAAGAAACACGTTTAGAAAGTACATTGAAAGTGAATTTAGAGAGCAAAGGTTGCTGTTTTCTCTAACATTTCTTGTTTTGCAGTACAGGCCACTGAGGTCAATTCAACATTTTAAAGTGTGGGCTATAGAGGTCCAGGCACCTGAATGGCTGCAAGGCTTTTATAGGCATTTTAGAGGTTCTGAAACAGGGTTCAAAATGATCCTTTTGCTACACCTTTAAATGAGGGTTTCAGTTTTAAGGGACCAGCATGACAAATATCTTTATATTCGTATTGCCAAAGCATTTTCAGTGTTGCTATGTGCAATTTAACAGTGCAAAATGAGAGTAGTGCAAATCAAAATGAAGAAAGAAAAAAGCAATTGTACATTGCTTGCGCCCAAGCTTGCGGTACTAATTGTAAAATGTCACTTTAGAACTAACAATGATGGCTTGGGCTTCTTTAGTGAAGTTATTTGTGTATTCGAGTATTATTGGGTAGAGAAGTTGTATGAGAGAGAGAGAGAGAGAGCAAGAGTGTGATTACCTCCCTTTGTCATAGCTTTCATTCAATTTCAATTTCAATTTCAAAGCAATTTTTCAAATAAGCATTATCTTTATGAATAAACCGCAGATTTGAGGTTTAGATAACTACATTCTTGCCTGAAAAACTACATTCCGTGGCACAACAACAACAAAATTAATTCAAAAATTATAGTGGGTTTTCTCCTCCGTCATAGACCTTAGTCAGGTTAGATGCAATATTGAATTTAAACCAGATGAAAACAAGGACTTTTGCAACTTTTAAAAATGTTTTATGGAGTTTTTGTTTACCGAAAGTTTTATTTTTTCTTTTCGGAAATACAATTAGTCGGCTGAACAATCGGATTGTTATTACAACAGTTCAATCCATTGAACGCACTGTATTTTATCCCTCACAGCATCATTTTCATTCCTGTCAAAAATTGAATATCGCGCTACCCTAAGGTCTTTTGTGGTTCTCTGGGAGAAATGCTGCCTGTCTAGAATGTGTAGAGACAAGTGGAGTTATACAAACATTGAACAGTGTCAATACTGATACTGGTGCAATATTGCATTCCTGGAAGGCCTCTCAACCAATCAGATTCGAGGACCAGGACTAAATATTGTATATATATATTCGAGGCACTGGAGGTTTAATACCTCTAATGCGATCATACATAGCATGAAAAATGTAGATTTATTAGGGTACCTTTTGGCCTCTAACAGCTGGTATGTGATTTTGTGTTGGTCTGTGTTTGTGTGTACGTGTGGACCAGCAGCCCGCTGTGTATGCAGGCACCACACCATGTCACTCCCTATTTGGAGAGCAGAGGTCTGCATCTGGGTGAGCTTTTCCAGGCGTGAGCTACAGGCATCCGACGGCACCCCCTCCCTCCCACCAACCTCTCCTCGCCTCCCCTCCCTGCTGATTTGATTAGGCCACTGTCTCCCTGTGCCTGTAATTGCATTTGCCTGTTGCTGTGTGTTTAAGAATAGCCTCGGTCCCCGTAGCCCTCCCCTCCTGATTTCCCAGCTGCCTCGAGGAGCACTCGGGATAACAAGTCGTCATGACAACCCTACTCACATTGTGGACTTGTTCTGCACTCACTGACTTTGCATTTTCTGTCCTGGGTGGGTTTTTAATAGTTTTTATATATATATATATGTATGTGCTTATACGTATGTTTACATATGGGATACAAAAAGTCCGCCATTGAAAATAAAGGATTCCAATTTCCAAAATCCAATGTAACCCTGAAAGTTTTCAAATCTGAACAATTTAAAAGGAAAGATATATATATATATATATATATATATATATATATATATATATATGTCCTAACTGTATTCCAAAGCACATTCCAAATTTCCCAGAATTCATTTGGAGGGAAGAGCACAGCTAAAATGTTACTGTATGAGCTCATTCCTTGAGGGTACATATCACATGCACGCTTTGCTAGAGAGAACGATCATTCTGCCTGCATGTGGTGGCCACAAATCTGTACGTGCGACCCCATTTTTGTCACCCCTTCCATTACGTCATGTTTCTAAACAGCCTTATCATCTTTACGGCCAGTTCAAGGCCCGTCCTGCTGATGACATGTGGCGTCCCAGTGTTTTATATCAGCGCAGACAGTGGCGGCCCACTGCAGTGCAGTATGATGGCCCTGTACGGCCTCTCCCAGCGGCTAACAACTAGACCCCTGTGATCTTTTACAAGAGCCTGGCCCGGGATAAATCATTAAGTACGAGCTGTCCTCTAATCGCTAAATTACCCACGGAAGGCAAGCATTCACCAGAGCCAGGGCCCGGAAAGAACCGCGTATCCCCTGCCAAACCATCACTAGCTGCTGTTAGATGCTTATAAATTGTAGTGAGCAGATGGGTCAAGGTTTTGATTTGGTCGCGACCCGTGCTAATAAATCCGTATGATATAAGCTGAGGAAAGCTTGTGCAGACACAAGCCTTTTTTTTTTTTTTTGCTCCCAGAGTCCCACTGCAGTGTAACTGTCCCAGGAGTCTTTGCAGTAGCATACAGCATTGGTGATAGAGAAGAAAACTGGACAAAAAACGGGGGAATCAGTAAATCAATACGTTAAGCTACGTAAGCGCACGCACACGTGTGCACACACTGAGACACAGGAAAGAGTTGCACTTGCCAAAAGACATTTTATTGTTTTAGAGGGTGTGTGGGATTTTTCTCTCTTTCTATTACCAGTTTTGGATCATTAAGCTATTGATTTTTGTTTGGCCGTGTAAGTGGTTTGCCAGGTCCCTGCAGGGAGAGCCAGGCAGGACTTTTTCTAGTTGTGACAGACAGTCCAATCCTCCCCTGGGCCACACTGTGCTCCAGGCGTGCCGAGAAAGAGAGGAACCTCAGAGAGAGATACACCGGATCAGGAAGGAGTTTGTTCAGGTTATGAAAAAGGTTGGTGAGCAGGCAGCAATCAATGGCTGTGTTTGAATGGAATACTAGCATACTAACTAAAAACTGCCCAAAATGAACTATATTCTATTAGGGCTGGACGATATATCACATGCAATTGTCACGCGCATTTCGTCAGTAAAGCCGGTTCCCTGTGAACTACGGCTCTGTTTATTAAATGCCGCTCCATTTGAAAGCAGGTGATGGCGATTTAGCGGTAATCAGGGTACCGGCTTTACTGACGAAATGCGCGTGACAATCGCATGCGATATATCGCCCAGCCCTATATTCTATATAGGTTTAGCAAACCAATCCGACAATGAGTCAAATTTGAAATATAGGCTGCATTTGGAATAGCAATTCGGTAATATTTCTGCCATATAATAATATAAACATATGGCAAATAGTAAGACTAGTATGCAATTCCAAATTCAGTCACTAGAATCACTGTTATTATTACTTCTAGTTTATGCGTCACACTAGAAAGATCAGTTTGAAAACATTGCATTGTGGGAAATATTGCCAAGCTTGTTCTCTGTGTATTTCATGCATACTGTATCCTGCAGAAAAGTAAGTAGTAAGATGTTCTTATGACATAGTCTGCATGAATTGAAAGAATAAAAGAAGTACGCACACCCAAAAAATTCAGTCGAAATGAGTTTTTACTGAAGATATTCAATATATACAGTACAGTCCAAAAGTTTGGAACCACTAAGATTTTTAATGTTTTGTCTGCTCACCAAGGCTACATTTATTTCATTAAAAATACTGTAAAAAACAGTAATATTGTGAAATATTATTACAATTTAAAATAACTGTGTACTATTTAAATATATTTGACAAAGTAATTTATTCCTGTGATGCAAAGCTGAATTTTCAGCATCGTTACTCCAGTCTTCAGTGTCACATGATCCTTCAGAAATCATTCTAATATGCTGATTTGCTGCTCAATAAACATTTATGATTATTTTCAATGTTGCAAACAGTTGTGTACTTTTTTTTTTTCAGGATTCCTTGATGAATAGAAAGTTCAAAAGAACAGCATTTATCTGAAATACAAAGCTTCTGTAGCATTATACACTACCGTTTAAAAGTTCGGGGTCAGTAAGAATTTTTATTTTTATTTTTTTGAAAAGAAATTAAAGAAATGAATACTTTTATTCAGCAAGGATGCATTAAATCAATCAAAAGTGGCAGTAAAGACATTTATAATGTTACAAAAGATTAGATTTCAGATAAACACTGTTCTTTTGAACTTTCTATTCATCAAATAATCCTGAAAAAAAAAATATTGTACACAAATATTTTGTACAATTGTACACATTAAATGTTTCTTGAGCAGCAGATCAGCATATTAAAATGATTTCTGAAGGATCATGTGACACTGAAGACTGGAGTAATGATGCTGAAAATTCAGCTTTGCCATCACAGGAATAAATTACTTTGTGAAATATATTCAAATACAAAACAGTTATTTTAAATTGTAATAATATTTCACAATATTACTGTTTTTTTACTGTATTTTTAATTAAATAAATGTAGCCTTTGGTGAGCAGACGAAACTTCTTTTAAAAACATTAAAAATCTTAGTGGTTCCAAACTTTTGGACTGTACTGTATATAGTGAGGAGGAAAAAATTGTACCCCCCCCCCCCCCCAAAAAAAAAACTTATGATAAAAAGCCTAAAATGACATTAGCAAACATTTCAAGTGGTACCCAGATGTCAGCTTAAATTAAACTCTCAGAAAGAGGCTATGGGCCTCATTTATGAAACATGAACAGAACTAATTTGTTACCAAATTTGTTTTGCTAAATTACCACATTCCATTTACATTAGAATGGTTTTAGGAGAAATTCTTCAGACGAAACAAATACAAGTACTCGTTTTCAACATGAGGTTTAGGGGTAAAAAAAAAAGCAATTTATTTTTTTATTTTATTATTTAATTATTTTGATTTGCTATAAATATTTATATTTTTGTTGTTGTTTTTCACTATGTTTTTCTGAGAAAAAAAGAAAGAAAGAAAGATTATAGCTAAATAATTTCCAACAAATTTTCTAACTCCATGAATTAATTTTGCTGGAAAACTACTGTATGGCATTTGACATAAGACATTATTAATTGCTGTATATTTTTAAATAAGTTCTTACTGATGCTTCCAAATCATTTTTGAAAATATCAGTCCATATTTCTTGTGTGCATAAGTGCATAAACTGGTGCAGTACTTGACTGTATTTTTTCATATATAGAATTCATCCTAAAACTATTCTTACATGAACTGAATGTGATCATTTATGTAAGAATGTTTTTACAAACAATTTATATGAATTTGTTCTGTTTGCGCTTCATGAATTGAGGCTCGGAGAGTTTAGTGTGAGCGGATGGCTTGAAGTGTGCTTTGAAAGTCATTAAAGACTTCCTTTTAATGGCAAGAGATCATAGTATTTATTATTCATAATTTGTTTGGTACAGTCAGTGCAAATTATCTTTATTATACCTCCAAGTACAGTGTCATGTTAAAACATCATTTTTAGACTTTTTTGTTGCCTGGCCAACTGTTCGAACTTTCTGAAACAGTCTTCAGAGCCAGTGTACTTGAAATTCTGCCACTGTACGTGACTGCGGTCCTTTGTTGAACGCTAATGTTCTTTGTCCTGACAATAAAAACCAGCTTGTGAGATTTCCGCCCCATCTCCATCCCCCAATGCGGGAGACTGTGCGTTCTGACCCAGGCCTTCATTAGAAATTCACGGACACAATTTGGGTGAAATTTTTTAGCATTAATAATGAAAGCGATGTCCCCACTGCACGGGGGCCGGGCTGGCGGTCTTGGCCGCCCTCCCGACTGTGCAGAGGGTGTCTACAAATGAAAGAGAGTAAATTAAGGAGAAAGAGGAGCTCCTGTGCTGCTCTTACACCCCGTGGGGAGAGGACACTATTTCATTTCTCTTCAAAGAGCGGAAATATGAAACACTGTTTCCTCTCAGCCGTCACCATCCCTATCTTTTTCTTTCTTTCTTTCTTATTCTCTCTCTCATCACCCCTCTCTCTTTGAGGAGCGTGTTTTAAATTATTAAAGATTTTAATCATTGTTCTAAAATGCTACTGACTGGTTGGCAGGGGGCATGGGGGGTGCTGTTGGTGGGGGTAGGTCGTTTCGAGTGGTGGCAGGGGGTCTGTGGAGGCAGGAACGATTATGTTTTAGAAAGTGCTTGAAGTGACTGCTGCTCTTTGCTGTCCTTGCCACTCTGAGGGTGAATGAGTTTTTACTCCGTATTTCTTTCGTTTGAGTGTGTGTGTGTGTGTGTAGTCTCTCGTCTGGTCCATATTGCGGCTTATTCTGGCCATGAACCACCAAATTAAACATAAAGCCTTTAGATCGTATAAAATGTTTTTTTCCCCCACAGGTTTTAGGGGCAGTCTAGTTTTGTTGTTGATACTTTTATTTAGCAGGAATGCATTAAATTGATCAAAAGTGACTGTAAATATTTATATTTCAAATAAATGTTATTTTGAACTTTCTATTCAACAAATGTTTCATGGTTTCCACAAAAATATTAAGCAGCACAACTGTTTTTAACGTTGATAATAATACAAAATATTTCTTGAACACCAAATCAGCATATTAAAAGTTTCTTCTACTCACCAAGGCTGCATTTATTTGATCAAAAATATAGTAAAAACAGTAATACTGTGACATTACAATTTAAAATAACTGTTTTCTATTTGATTATATTTAAAAATGTAATGTATTCCTGTGATGGTAAAGCTGAATTTTCAGCATCATTACTCCAGTCTTCAGTAGCTAGGTTTCGATCACCCTGTTTTTATGCGCATTTTGAAATATCGCATTAGAAACGAGTGTTGGAAATGCCAAATTTCGGGGGGGAAACAATCCGCTTGCTTGAGGTGGTTTTTTGACTTGTGCGAAAAAGAGATATTGAGAATAATGGGAGATCGAAACCCATTTACCAAATAAATTTTGACGTAGCATATACATATTTTTTTATTTAAAAAAAAAAGAAGTTTTTTTTACTGTTGGTTACTAGGTTACCAATACCATAGTCGCCGATTAATGTTTTTGCCGGTGGGTGCCGACACTCAACCGTGTCTTTCTCTCTGTGCGATTGTGCGACTGATGATTTCATTACACAAAAGTTATTCGCTTCTCGCGAAGAAGAAAACAATGACAGCAAATACCTTGAGACTAGCATGGAATTTTCTCACTTAAAGGGGCTCTATGTAAGAATTTTACTTTAATAAAGCATAAAAATACCCTGATATGTTTGCAGATATTTAGGAAACATGCTAAGTTCACCTACTTGTTTCTCAGAAAAACAACGCTACAGCCAGATATTCTACTTTGAAATGTGCATTCCGTGTCGGAATGTCTGTTTTTGTTTTGGTTTGTGCAAAACCGCGTGCTGCCAGTCTATCCAATAGTATTTCGACATCACAGGTTGCCAGTTGGCGGAAAACACCGTGTATTGTAGCCATGGAAACCAGCAAACAAACTGGGTCAGAGAATCGCAGATTCTACTTGATCTAAAAAGCCTCTGAATCCATCTAAATATCTCTATGAACCACAGCATATTAAAACACAGTTAAATCAACTCATCAGCTTACAGTGTATAAGTCTCCTCAACTTTCATTGTGAATTGCGCTCCCTATTGTTGCTGGCAACCCGCGTCTTTGAACGAGGGGGCGGGCCTAACAATATTTTGAATTTGGACTGCAGTATCTACTTTGAACACTGGGTGTCATTCCTACATAGAGCCCCTTTAAACCACTGCCTGCTGCTTCTGATTGCTTTTAGAGGGAAAGCTGTCAATAACGGCTGGTCTAGGATCAGGTCTAGGTTTTTCTCTGTAATAATAGCATATTGGTTTGGCAAACAATCCATTGTGTAAGGTTTCTATTTACAACGTGTTTTGCAGCATTGAGCAGAGTAGCCAATCACAGAGATATCTGTTGAGTTCTTGAACTCAATGGCCAATCAGAGATTTGATAAAATGAGTGAATAATATCTTGTGTTTTTCCGTGGGTGCTCGGCTGTGCCTATGACCAATACCCACCTAATTCGCATTTGTTTGTTTTTTTGGTTTTTTTAGCAAACTTTGAAAAGATTCACTTCACATTTGGATGGAAACCCAGCTAGTGTCACATGATCCTCCAGAAATCATTCTAATATGCTGATTTGGTGCTCAAGAAACATTTATTATTATTATCAATGTTGAAAACGGTTGTGCTGCCTAACATTTTTGTGGGAACCATGATACATTTTTTCAGGATTCTTTGATCATCAGCATTTATTTGAAATGTAAATCTTTTGTAAGATTATAAATGTCTTTACTGTCTCTTTTGATCTATTTGAATGCATTCTTGCTGAATAAAAGTATTGATTTTAATACTTTTTAGTACTAATCCAAAACTTTTGAATGGTGTTGTACAGGTAAAAGATCATTGAAAATGTTGTTGTTTTTTTTTCATCATTTTTGTGGCTGACACTAGCATTTTTCTGTCATTGCCGTGACATTTACAGTATTTAGTTTAGGTCATTACTGTATATAATTTAACTACCTCTTCCAAAGCCCATAGAGCACATTACTAAGCAGGCAATTGTCTTGTTCAGCCAAAGGCTCATGCAATAGGCAGTTTATTGTCGCTGCTGGACTTTTAGAGACTTTAGCACACTGTGTTTTAATGATATTGTCTGTAAATCATTACCACACTACATGCAAATTCCCAACTCCCACAGTTATTGTCTAGCTGAAACATTTCTGGTTCCTGGTTCTCCGAGGGATTTGTGTTCAATAGTCTGGTGCTGATTTGAAAAGGTTTTAATCAATTCCTGAGGATTAAATTGGGAATCTATCTGTTTCACTTCACTTTTGGCAGGCCTTCCTGCTGTCACACTTAAAGCCTCAGAGTTTGTCGCCTTCGCTACCGAGAATCCTCCGAGGTGCTAATAAGATTAGCTTCGCTAGGTGTACACACATGCAAACATCTGTGATCATGGGAAGAGGATGGATGTCGCAAACCCTCAGAGACTGAATCAAAATAACCCAGCTGTGCTCTGCACTCATCTTGAAGGGCTTTGCTGACCTTTTCCGAGGAATGTCGCCACTCTGGTGTTAGTCACATGAATGACAGCCGTGTATGTGTGTGTTAAGAAGAGCCGGTGGGTGCTTGGCTGATTCAGCGAGAGAAAGAGATAACAAGTGCATTCATTGGAAAGCAATAGTCTAATAATGTACATGTGAGTTTATTGAGTTTATTGTTAAGGAGCGGATGGGGGCACATCTGCACAAGAGTCTATTCTAATGAGCGCAGATGGAGTCTGCGATTCCGAGAGTGCACGTGACGTCAGTCAGCCTCCACACACACACACACGCATGCAAACATACACGGCTGGTACGATCTGTGTTTCCAGCCAGCATTTGCTTTCCAGTCTGTCACTTTCAAAGACCTACTACAATATAATGAAGTACCTGTGGTTTAAAAGTTTAGAGTTGGTAAGATTTTTTTTTTTTTTTTTAAAGAATCCTCATTATCAACAAGCTTTCATTTATTTATTCAAAAATAGAGTAAAAACTATGGAAGCCTGTTTCCGCCACTAAATAAAAAAATAAAAACGGTAACTTGCGACTTTTATCTCAAAATTCTGACTTTTTTCTCACAATTGTGAGATATAAACTCGCAATTGTTAGTTTATATCTCGCAATTCTGACTTTATATCATGAAATTGTGAGTTTATATCTCAGGATTGTGACTTTATATCACGCAATTGCGAGTTTATATCTCAGAATTGTGACTTTATATCATGAAATTGTGAGTTTATATCTCAGAATTGTGACTATATCACTCAATTGCGAGTTTATATCTCAGAATTGTGAATTTATATCATGCAATTGCGAGTTTATATCTCAGAATTGTGAATTTATATCATGCAATTGCGAGTTTATGTCTCAGAATTGTGACTTTATATCATGCAATTGCGAGTTTATATCTCAGAATTGTGACTTTATATCATGAAATTGTGAGTTTATATCTCAGAATTGTGACTATATCACTCAATTGCGAGTTTATATCTCAGAATTGTGAATTTATATCATGCAATTGCGAGTTTATGTCTCAGAATTGTGACTTTATATCATAAAATTGCGAGTTTATATCTCAGAATTGTGACTATATCACTCAGTTGCGAGTTTATGTCTCAGAATTGTGACTTTATATCATGCAATTGTGAGTTTATATCTCAGAATTGTGACATTATATCATGAAATTGTGAGTTTATATCTCAGAATTGTGACTATATCACTCAATTGCGAGTTTATATCTCAGAATTGTGAATTTATATCATGCAATTGCGAGTTTATATCTCAGAATTGTGAATTTATATCATGCAATTGCGAGTTTATGTCTCAGAATTGTGACTTTATATCATGAAATTGTGAGTTTATATCAGAATTGTGACTATATCACGCAATTGTGAGTTTATATCTCAGAATTGTGACTTTATATCACTCAATTGCGAGTTTATATCTCAGGATTGTGACTTTATCACTCAATTGCGAGTTTATATCTTGCAATTCTGACTTTATATCACTCAATTGCGAGTTTATATCTCAGGATTGTGACTTTATATCACTCAATTGCGAGTTTGTATCTCAGGATTGTGACTATATCACTCAATTGCAAGTGTATATCTTGCAATTCTGACTTTATATCACACAATTGCGAGTTTATATCTCAGAATTGTGAATTTATATCATGCAATTGCGAGTTTATATCTCAGGATTGTGACTTTATATCACTCAATTGCAAGTTTATGTCTCACAATTCTGACTTTATATCACTCAATTGCGAGTTTATATCTCAGGATTGTGACTTTATATCACTCAATTGCGAGTTTGTATCTCAGGATTGTGACTATATCACTCAATTGCAAGTGTATATCTTGCAATTCTGACTTTATATCACACAATTGCGAGTTTATATCTCAGAATTGTGAATTTATATCATGCAATTGCGAGTTTATGTCTCAGAATTGTGACTTTATATCATGAAATTGTGAGTTTATATCAGAATTGTGACTATATCACGCAATTGTGAGTTTATATCTCAGAATTGTGACTTTATATCACTCAATTGCGAGTTTATATCTCAGGATTGTGACTTTATCACTCAATTGCGAGTTTATATCTTGCAATTCTGACTTTATATCACTCAATTGCGAGTTTATATCTCAGGATTGTGACTTTATATCACTCAATTGCGAGTTTATATCTCAGGATTGTGACTTTATATCACTCAATTGCGAGTTTGTATCTCAGAATTGTGACTATATCACGCAATTGTGAGTTTATATCTCAGAATTGTGACTTTATATCACTCAATTGCGAGTTTATATCTTGCAATTCTGACTTTATATCACTCAATTGCGAGTTTATAGCTTGCAATTCTGACTTTATATCACTCAATTGCGAGATTATATCTCAGGATTGTGACTATATCACTCAATTGTGAGTTTATATCTTGCAATTCTGACTTTATATCACTCAATTGCGAGTTTATATCTTGCAATACTGACTTTATATCACACAATTGCGGGTTTATATCTCAGGATTGTGACTTTATAACTCACAATTGCGAGATAAAAAGTCAGAATTCTAAGATAAAAAGTCACAATTACTGTTTTTATTTTTTTATTTAGTGGCGGAAATGGGCTTCCATTAAAAAACAGTATTATTCCGAAATATTGTTACAATTCAAAATAATTGTTTTATATTTTAATATATTTTAAAGTGTAATTTATCCTTGTGATGGCAAAGCTGAATTTTTAGCATCATTACTCCAGTCGTCAGTGTCACATGATCCTATATCAGTTATGTAGACAGTTGTGCAGCTTAATATTTTTGTGGAAGCCATTATACATTTTTTCAGGATTCTTTGATAAATGGAATGTTCAAAAGAACAGCATTTCAGACTTCTGTAACATTATAATAATGTATTTACTGTCACTTTTGATCAATTTATTACAACCTTGCTGAATTAAAAAAAAAAAACTTTTAAATGAGAATGTTGCTTGCAAAAAAAAAAAAATATTTTGTCAGAGTACATTTACAGTATGTATACTTTTTCTATTGTACACTGATTTGTGACTTGACCGATGCTCAAAGAAATCATTTGTTCATGAATTAGTAAGTTCGCTGTTATGTGCAGTCAGTGAGAACAATAAAAAAGAAAGACAGGGTTTCGGTTTATTGTTTTTATATTACTTTGTGGTGCTCAGACTTTCTCTCTCATCCTATTTAATTCAAAATTCAAGCTCACAACTTGGAGAAAATATAACTAGTGCCATGACAAAAGTTCAGTGAATTCCTAGCTTTCCTTGGCAATGTCAAATTCAAATCATCTTACCAGTGAATATGCTTTTGTCATTTTGTGATGTTTTGTGCTCGTTTTTGAAGCTTGAAAGCTTTCATCCCCATTCATTTGAATTACATGGAAAACATAGTCTTCTGCGTTTCGTGGAAAATAAAAAGTCATACAGGTAAATAATGACAGAATTTTCATTTCTGGGTTAAATATCCCTTAAATCAAGTTACTGGGTGTCTGATGATGGTAAGACACTCAAGGACAGATGATTATATGTGTTCTGGAGATTATCTGTGCGTGTGTGTTTTCATGCCTGGGCATGTCAGAATATTGAAGGGGCATGTATTGTTGTTGTGTGTATGTGTTGGTGTGAGTGATCTTCTGCTCCAGTCTGTGTGTTTAACTCCATTTAAATCGAGGCAGTTCTTTGCTGTAATGATTGCTTACTGCTGTAGGAGCGCTAAATAGTCCCTGAGGACTGGGTTTGCTGTGGCCTCTCTCTCGGAAAAAGGCTTATGCGTCACACGCGGTACAAGGAGAGAAGAGGTGGCTTCTGATATCCTGACACCTTCTTGCCCAAGACTGTCTACATCCATCGCGTTTGCAGTAACTGTGCCACGATTCTCTCTCATTCTTTCCCACACCTCTGTTTCCACCCTTCCTCCACTCGTTTGATTTTTTTTGACACTATGGATAGAGAATACAAGGTCAGATGGTTGCTTTCACCCCATCCCAACCTCTCTCATCCCTTTATGGCAACGGTTGATGGGTCACATGATCCACTTTTGACCCTTTTATGTCTAACGGTAGAAGTGAGCAAGTAACTGGTCGTAAGTGGTTAGAGTTTCACTTAACCATGGTCACAATAGCAAACCAGTATGAGACTTGTCCCTACATTTTTTTTTTTCTCATAAAATATTTTTGACTTTTTGCCTCTATCTACGAAATGCACTTTATTTATTTGTTTGTTTGTTTGTTTTTTGTTATTTGCACGGCTTCTATTTTATTTTAAACTGTTCACATGACTCCCACATTGAATATTTAATTTGTTTTTTATTGATTCTTAACTCCTACATTGCATATTTTATTTTATTTTATTTTATTTTATTTTATTTTATTTTATTTTATTTTATTTTATTTTATTTTATTTTATTTTATTTTATTTTATTTTATTTTATTTTATTTTATTTTATTTTATTTTATTTTATTTTATTTTATTTTATTTTATTTTATTTTATTTTATTTTATTTTATTTTATTTTATTTTATTTTATTTTATTTTATTTTATTGGCTCTTCACGACTCCCATATTTTATTTTATTTATTTTATTGACTCTTCACGACTCCCACATTTTATTTTATTTTATTTTTTAATTATTTTATTTTATTTTATTTTATTTTATTTTATTTATTTACTCTTCACTTGACTCCTACATTGCATATTTTATTTTATTTTATTGACTCTTCATGGCTCCCACATTGTATATTTAATTATTTTTTTATTGACTCTTCACATGACTCCTACATTGCATATTTTATTTTATTTTATTTTATTTTATTATTTTATTTACCCTTCACTTGACTCCCACATTGCATATTTTTTTTTTTTTTTTTTTTTTTTTTTTATTGACTCTTCACATGACTCCTACATTGCATATTTTATTTTATTTTATTTTATTTTATTTTATTTTATTTACCCTTCACTTGACTCCCACATTGCATATTTTATTTTATTTTATTTTATTTTATTGGCTCTTCACGACTCCCACATTGCATATTTTATTTTATTTATTTTATTGACTCTTCACGACTCCCACATTTTATTTTATTTTATTTTTTAATTATTTTATTTTATTTTATTTTATTTTATTTTATTTTATTTTATTTTATTTTATTTTATTTTATTTTATTTTATTTACTCTTCACTTGACTCCTACATTGCATATTTTATTTTATTTTATTGACTCTTCATGACTCCCACATTGTATATTTAATTTGTTTTTATTGACTCTTCACATGACTCCTACATTGCATATTTTATTTTATTTTATTTTATTTATTTTATTGACTCTTCATGACTCCCACATTTGCACATTTTATTTTATTTTATTTTATTTTATTTGCTCTTCACTTGACTCCTATATTGCATATTTTATTTTATTTTATTGACTCTTCATGACTCCCACATTGTATATTTAATTATTTTTTTATTGACTCTTCACATGACTCCTACATTGCATATTTTATTTTATTTTATTTTATTTTATTTACTCTTCACTTGACTCCCACATTGCATATTTTATTTTATTTTATTTTATTTTATTGGCTCTTCATGACTCCCACATTGCATATTTTATTTTATTTATTTTATTGACTCTTCACGACTCCCACATTTTATTTTATTTTATTTTTTAATTATTTTATTTTATTTTATTTTATTTTATTTTATTTTATTTTATTTACTCTTCACTTGACTCCTACATTGCATATTTTATTTTATTTTATTGACTCTTCATGACTCCCACATTGTATATTTAATTTGTTTTTTATTGACTCTTCACATGACTCCTACATTGCATATTTTATTTTATTTTATTTTATTTATTTTATTGACTCTTCATGACTCCCACATTTGCACATTTTATTTTATTTTATTTTATTTTATTTGCTCTTCACTTGACTCCTATATTGCATATTTTATTTTATTTTATTGACTCTTCACGACTCCCACATTGTATATTTAATTAGTTTTTTATTGACTCTTAACATGACTCCAACATTGCATATTTTATTTTATTTTATTTTATTTATTTACTCTTCACTTGACTCCCACATTGCATATTTTATTTTATTTTATTTACTCTTCAGGACTCCCACGTTGTATATTTAATTTGTTTTTTTTTATTGACTCTTCACATGATTCCTACATTGCATATTTTATTTTATTTTATTTTATTTTATTTTATTTTATTTACTCTTCGCTTGACTCCCACATTGTATATTTAATTAGGTTTTTTTTTTTAGGTTTTTTTTATTGCTTATTATTTTAAAATTAGATTATTGTATTATTTATTTTACTTATGGAATGGAAATGGCCCACCAGTCTAACTGTGCATTTGATTTCATTCTGAAGAAGGTAGAAGAAAAGAGTCAAAGGGCACTTAGAAAGAGAAAGGAAAGAGTGTATAAAAAGCAAGACACCGCAAGTGGCCTAGTAGTATGAAGCTCATAAATAATCCCTAGGCAATTATACATGTCCACTTTGGGCTTCACTTTTGTGTCTTGGTAGTGAGAGGAGAAAAAGAAAAGGGGAAATGCAAAAATAAGAGGGGGAGGAGAGAGAGAGAGAGTCCCCAATTTGACAGCTTTTGGGCTTGTTTTTCATTTTTTATTCATTAGATAAGTAAAAGCAAATACAAGGAAGTCAGGGGGATGTTGTGCTGTGATTTATGTTTACTTCTCTGAGAGAATGCAGGATTTATTTGCAACCAAGGCTTTACGCTACACACCGCAAAGCAATGCATTACTGAGAGAGAGGGAGGAGGTGTAATGTAATAAAGAGGGACATATTCTTCCTTTTCTCTACGTCTGTCTCTTTCCCCGTGTTGTCAAATAAATGTTCTCTTTTTATCGTCACTATCATAATGACCGGAGGCAGCTTATTGCAGCTGTTTATTGCTTTCATATGTGTAATTATGCAGTGATGGGAGAGCGAGTGTGTGTTTGTGATGTGTAATCTGCCTCTCTAATGGATTAGGCCCAACTTTAATGAGCTCATCACACACACACACACACACTGATACACACGCTTGGAGAAACACTTGGATCGGAAGAGAGGGAGCAAGAGGTTGGTGCTGGTACTAAAAAGGTAGAAAAGGTTGAAAGTATATTTTAATAATTGACAATTAATCTGTTACCAGTGGGTAGATTGTAGTTCATTACTGAATACAAATTATATGATGAAAACTGTAGTTAGTAACGTAGTCTATTACATTACACATTTTAGGTAATATAATCAGACTACTTTTGACCTTTTAGCCTTAATTTGTTTATCACATAGATTTGAATCTTGTACTATAGTGATATAAAAATACATAGAGAAAAAAAATATATGTTGAACATTTGTTATCAACAAAATGATGCATTAAACATTACATTGCATCAGGGTTTCTTAAACTGATGTTGATGCTTATAAGTTGATGAAAAGGTAGTAATTATTTAAACCATAAAAATAAAACAATAAAAAGATGAAATATTTTATTTATGCTGCGTGGCCTCTGACTTCACAAAACTGGAAGCCTTTCTGGACATACATAAGCAATAGGCTGTTTTAGAAATAACCATTAAAAAGATTAGTGAGAATCAATAAATTATGAATAATTTACTGTAATTCTATTTTGTGAATATTAAGTAATCATGAAATCAATAAAACACTGTAAACAGGAATAAGTTTGCAAAACTCAAATAAATTGGCAGATTTCAATTTTGTACTCATACATTTTAATTGCTCTTAATTTTTTTTTTTTTAAGATGTATTTTTTGGCATTGTTGCCTTTATTATGATAGGACAGTAAGCGAAGTGGGAGAGAGAGAAGGGGATGGAGTCAGGAAAGGTCCGCAAGCCGGGACTCGAACTTGGGTCGCCCGAAGTGCAACGGCGCTATATGACTGTGCGCTGCCCACGAGGCTATCGGTGCTGACACAATTATCATGTAATCTCAATTTAAGTATTTTTAGTAGTGGCAATTTAATTAGCTAATTCAGCCAATGATAATTGGTAACCCAGTGCTTTGATAACATTAGCAACGAATAGCAATTGCTGAAAGAGTACGTCAGTAGAGAACATTTAACTTCTCAGACCAAGATGGTGGACTTTTATTTGCTAATTTGCTCTGATAGCATCAGTAATGCATTAGGTTGAGGTCTGTAACAGCAAAAACAAAGTGTTTCAAAGTCAAGTTTATATATTATCATGTCACAGGATACAAATCAAATAGGCATTATTCACTTTCAGACAGCCTCACAGGCAAAGGTGAAAGATCTCTCGTTTCAAATCCAGTTTCAGCTTTATTCCCATAAGAGTGTGTCTCACCTCAAGTTCATGTTGCACTTTATAAATAGGGAAAATAAAACTCTTTTACTTTACTGCTTGGGGGAAATGATGGGTATGAAGCACAAGAACAATATTAAAGAAACTTTAAAAAACCCCCAAAGTGAATTCATTTAAGTACAGCTCATTTATAAACATAAGAACAATATGAAATTGAAATGGAATTATTTACAGTGTAAATAATAACTTCGGTCTTATTGTGCATGATTCACTAGTGCACGGTTAAAGCATAAAAGGTTTTCAAAACCTTTTTTTGCTGATGTAACCAATGCCTCGTGAGCGGGGATAAATAATATTAACCAGTAATGTCAAAGCCTAACATATTTCATAATCCAATCAAATCCTGATGCATAAAATCCTGCCCTACATTATTTCCCAACAAATATCCTGTGAAATGTCACTTTATAAAAATGAAATCAGTTGGGAATGCTGTTTTGTGTTGTTTTTAATGACATTCAAACTGAAAGGGAAATTTGACACAGATACTAACTAAGAAACAGAACTAAAAAGATTAGAGAAAAAAACCCTTGAATGTCAATATTTCACAGGCAGATGGCAGATTCATGTCTTTTTGGGTTCGATTAGTTGACGTCTTTCATTGCATGACGTTGCATTTAAGTTCCTAGTAGTCATTTTCACAATAAAGTGCACAAATCACATTTCTGGCAAAAAAAAACAAAAAAAAAAACAGTCTTTCCTGTTTAATTAGCCAGGTGCTTCAGAATGCACCTGTTATGGCAGAGTTTCTGTGCAGATTCACACCGGGTCGGGCCCTGAAAGAGCACTTTCCTGTCTCCCCCCTCCGGTAAAGTTGTCTCATTTTCATTTGACACAATTTATAGACGTGCCTCCAAAGCATGCACTATTTTACACTCCTGGATCATTAAATGAAACCCTTCGGAAGCTCTCGAGGTGCAAAGCACTTTTGCGGGAGGTGTAAAACGCGCAGGGCTTTTACGGGCGTCCTGGGCGCCGGGAAAGGAGGAGGATGGTGGCAGGGGTTTAAAGAGGCAGCCATCCGTGTCGTTTGGGAAGGTTACAAGGAGCCACGGGACTCCGGCGCTTTAAAGACTTACCTCAGGACATGCTGCAGTGAGGGAGGGAGAGAGAGGGAAAGAAAATGAGTGTGAGTTATAGGCGCTGTGATGGTTTAATAATTCAGTGAAATCCAAATTTGAGCAGATGCCCCTGGTGCTCTGGGTAAAATAAGGCTGTGCTGAATGGGAAGGAGAGGTTCCTGGAAGAAGCAGGAAGTAACATTTGGAGAGTGCCAAGTGGAAACTGGAGGTCACTGGGTTGCTGTGTATGTTCCCAACGGACTACTTTCCTCATTGAAGAGATGTGTGTGTTAGTGGGTGTTTAAAGCTGCTCTTAAGTGCTACATGTTTTAAAATAAATTATATGGGCCGTTGACAAATAAAGCCTTAAAAAAAGGTCGGATTTTTAAAAAAATAAATAAATTCAAAACCAATGTAAGGCATATTTTTGAGTCATGAACAATGTGTTTAAACCAGTTTCAGTTGTTTAATAACATTTTAAAGTGTTTAAATTAATTTTTTTTTCAGGCAGTACAACCATATAGTTGTATGTATATACAGTATAATGTAGTTGTACCACCTGACATGGAAAGTGAACCAACATACCCTTACTTGAGATATGCATTTTTTAGCAGTATTTGAGAGAGATCTACTCTGCTCTGGATGATGCATTATCATGTTTAGTTATTACCTTGTCAATTCATAATAAAAGAGCCATGTTTGCAGTTGTGCCACCCTGACATTTGAGAATATACAAATTACTGGACAAAGGTTTTTCAATTATCTTAACATTTTTAAAACTACTCATATTTTTAAATTTTGTTTATATGAAAGGTTTCAACCCTAAAATGATGCCATAGTATTTAGTTTTAGTTTTGTTTTGTTTTTTACATTTAAATATTTTTCTCATCTGTTCATTTGTTCGGACAGTTGTACCACCTGACATTTTGGGGGTTTAAGATAAAAAAAAAAACATAAAATAATATGTATTATTTAAATGTACTAAAAAAGAATTCAAACTAAATTGGTTTTATAGAATAAAGTGATATATGTTATGAATTTATCAAATTATTTTATAAGGAAATAAAGCCAAAAAATATATATATATATATATATATATATATATATATATATATATATATATATATATATATATATATATATGATTAGTCAGATGAAGTATCCAGACAGACCATGGAATAAATTTGCAATATATTTTAATGTTTAATATGTTATATATTATATATAATAATTATATATTGATAGATTAATATATAATAGTTTTTTCTTGTTTAATATATACAGTAAAAAATGAAAAATGTATGTATAACAGGATATCTCAAAATCTTATTTTGCATTTACATGCATTCATTTAGCAGATACTTTAATTCAAAGTGACTTTAAGGTTTATATGACAAAAAAAAAAAAAAAAATCCCAGATTTTCTGTGGTCTCAGACTTCTAGACCCCGCTGTACTGAAACCTCGTCATTGTTAGGGAGGTCTGCTACTCTGTAATGTACTCTGTGCAAGACTGTAGATTTATAATTTATCTTTATGTTTTTATTTAGTATTTGTTTGCTGGCTCTCGTGTCTTGAATGACTCTCAATGCAATCTGAGCCCGGCACAACAAAGGCAGGGTAGCTCATCCTTCAAGAATTACCTCCTCCTCCACAAACCCAGAAAGAGCACACATCCCTTTGTGGGGAAATGAAAGGAATATTATTGTTCCTACTGTGAGAATGAACTTTGAATTTTTCTGCCTTAGTTTGTAGAAAAGTTTGCTCTCTGCTCTTGCTACGTGACTGCAATTTAAAAGCCTGGCTTTTTAAAGTCTCACTGTAACAGTATTTTACAGACAGCCCAGCCTTTAGTATTTGAATATAAAGGCTGTGATATTCATCATACTTATTTTTCTCCGGGAGAGCAGAGGAAAAGTGATAGATTATTCATTGCATGCTTTCCATTCATCAAAAGACAGCTAGAAAAAGGGTCAGATAGGATATTTTACATAACCAAAGTCGGTTTTGCTATTTCATATTTTCACTATTTGCTATATTATATTTTTACATCGCTTACCGGTTACTTTGTAGCATCAGTTGCAAGCGTCATAAACACTAGTTGCCTTAAAGTGATAGTTCACCCAAAAATGTAAATTCTGTCATCATTTACTCACCTTCGTCTTTCTTTCTTTCTTATAAAATCGTCTCAGAGTTTTATTATCCGTACAATGAAAGTCAATGGGGTTCTATGTGCTAACCATAACATTACAGGTTCAAAGCCAAAACATGCCAAGGCTTTATCTTTCTAAAACATTCAGAGAGCATCTATATTACTGTACATGCATTCGAATATCAGAAGCAGAGATATTATGCAGAATTGGACATGCAGGTGGTGCGTAACAGCTCATCACAGCTTTCTGGTGCGCTTTAGAACGGGCTAACAGGAGGAAAAAAAGAACCCTGCGGTGTAAGATACTCCCTCAGCGCAGACGTGACACCCACACGTACGTTTCTGTGGCCGTTTAGCCCGCCGTGTGTTTATGTGTGTGCCAGAGAGTTACATCACCATAAGGCCGTGCCATGCTGTGGCTCAGTGGCGGAGATACGGACGGCGGGGCCTGTACAGATGGAGACAGAAGGTTTCTGGTGAGGTGAGGTACAGAGAGAGAAAGAGAGATAAAAGTGTTTTTGTGCTACTATATTTATAAAGAAGGGTAATTTTGTGGAATTATGGGTGATTCGGTGTGTATGTGAGTGGATTTGCGTGCTTGTATTTGTGCGTGTGTGTGAGGGAGGCCGTTTCTGCTTCTGTTTTTCCGTTCCTTTGTGTAAAAGGTTTTGCCCTCTCGGAATATGTGATGTGGAGCTCAGGGAGGCTAAAAATTGGCCTGCTCGATGCTGCCATCTAGCTGTGGTGGATGAAAGTCCTCTTGGGGTCTCTGAAATCACAGTTCGGAAGTAATGTGGAAGCCTGTGGCGCAGCACAATGACAAATGTCTCCAAATGCCACATTATGTTTCATTCAGCTCAGTTTTTATGACATGCCATCACGTTCAGTTTTAATGTGCGTACTGAGTGTGAACAAGATCTCATTCCACATGTGCTCGTCCCATTCAGCTTGGGAATGTGAGTGCATCTCTTGCATGTTCCCTTGTCGGGATGCATAAATGCTGTGTGTGTGAGAAACCCTCTTCAAATATTAATTTCTAAATAGTTTTAGAAAGGTTATATATATATATATATATATATATATATATATATATATATATATATATATGTGTATATGTGTATGTATGTATGTATGTGTGTTTGTGTGTGTGTGTGTGTGTGTGTGTATATATATATATATATAGAGAGAGAGAGAGAGAGAGAGCTTTTTTTCATTATCATGGCAATGTATTTTTGTTACTACATTTTATTTTTTAAATGACTGTGAGTTTGTAAAATGAACATCACATAATAACATTTTAATAGTATTTAATATAAATGTAAATAAAATTTTTAATATAATAACTTTAACTGTTAATTCAAAATTATTCAATCTTTTTTTATTTGTAAAAGAATCCTGATGACTGTATGGACATGCAAAAATAATCACATAATAATATTTAATAAACATATAATATTTTTAATAGAATAACCATTAGTTTAACTTTTGAATTAGCATATTTAATTTTTTTCTAAATTTGTAAAATAATTTTGATGACATAACATATTAATTATATTTTTTAATAATAATAAATATAAATGATATTTTTAATAGAATAACTTTGATTAATTTTGAATTAACATATTTAAGCTTTTTTCATTTTTAAAAGAAAATTTTGATGATTGAATGGGCATGTAAACAGCAACACATATTAATAATATTTTTAATAATATTTAATATAAATCATATTTTAATAGAATAACGTTGATTAATTTTTAATGAACATTTAAGCTTTTTTAATTTGTAAAATAATTTTGATGACTGTATGTCATGTGATGATTTGTACAATATTTTTTTAACATACGTTTATGATTCATTTTAAATGAACATATATAAGCTTATTGTTTACATATTACGTTGTTAAAAGAATTCCGATGACCTCGATGGCATGTAAAAATCATCACATGAAAACTTACTTTCAGCTTTTTGTGTTTTGCGTGTGTGTGAGAGGAACACTCTCGTGTGAATGTGGTGAGATTTTGGTTTGGGAACACAATTAGCACACATAGAGGAGTCCATTTGTGCCATTGGGAGGGAAACATTAAAATGTATGTGAGTAGAAGCCTGCTGGGATACCGAGACGGTGTGTGTGTGTGTGTGTGTGTGTGTGTGTGTGGCTGTGACCTTGCTCTGCTCCCCGATCTATGTCTAAATCTACCTCTCTTTCTCCCTCTCTCTCTTTTCACTATTCCCTCCGCCCTCACTATCAGCAGCCATGGTAAAATAAATAATGCATCAAAACACATTAAAAACATTAGCCAGGCTTTACTGCCAATAAAAGAGGAGGATGCTGGGGATGGATGAAAATAAGGAGTGAGTGATCAGGTCTGAAAAAGAAGTGAACTTTATGAAGTGAGAAACCCCAGAGCTGTTCGGTTGGACCGGAGCCAGGGCGCCACAGGTGCGCTGACCAGGTGCACTGTGGGTACTTTTTGTCGTAAATGAGTCACTGTGAGTCCAGTGAAATATGCAGTTGGAAGATGACTTTAATAAACGTAATTGGCGGTTTATTGGCATTGCAGGGTGTTTAGTTAGTTTATTGTTAATATGCATAAGCAAGGACGAGCATAGAAATGCACACGCAACTTTTATACTCTGTTGTTTGTTGCTACTTTTTCTCACTCATTCTCCTTCATTCTGTATATGTATACTGCTTTTCTACTACTGAATGTATATGTATATACATTTAGTAGTAGAACTTCTTATGTATACTTCTAAAGTTTAGGGTCAGGTAAATGTTTGTTTGTTTGTTTGTTTGTTTTACTTTTATTTAGCAAGGACACATTTAATAATTCTGGGTAATGAAAAAAAAAAACACATTTATTAATTTAGTTTTTGTCCAAAGTGAATTTTAAAATGAATTGATTTTTATTTAAAATAAATGCTGTTCTTTTGATCTATCAAATAATCATGAAAAAAGTATCACAGTTTATATATATATATATATATATATATATATATATATATATACATTACTTTTAGTTTATTTTGCATGTATTAATTTAGCAGACACTTTAATTAAAAAAAAGTGCCTTTAAGGTTATTTTAAGGTTTATATATATATATATATATATATATATATATATATATATATATATTTTTTTTTTTTTTTTTTTTTTTTTTTAAAGCCCTGAATTTTCACCTTCACTTACTGTAAAACATTATTTTCATGATTTACCACATTTTTTCTTTTGTCAAATCAACTTCAGTAATTAATGTAGCTCAGATAACATAATACTTTAAGTTTCTGTTGATTAAACCAATCGCCTTCATTGTATTAACTCAAATTTTAAGGCAACCAGGTAACTTACTTTTTTAAGTTAAACCAACCATTTTTTTACAGTGCTGTTTTAATGAAAAATGAAAGGTCACAATGATTATTCAAAATTAGAATAAAAATAATTAACTAAAATGAATCATGGTCACATGGCTCGGTAGTAAATATACCTTTTTTATTAAACCAAGTAAAATTGCATTCCCCTTTCCCCCTATTTTTGGCTTTTAGCAGCCAAAGATACTTTTTTCTCAAGGACCTTTTTGTTTCTCTGCTGCAGACAGAAGTGAGAGGAGGCATAGAAGTAAAGCACAGGGAGCTGCGCTACCCGCTACGTCACAACTCATTTTCAGCAAAAGGGACGCGTGAAGCAGATAGCGAGTAAACTGCTGCGGATGAGCGATAGAGAAGTGGAGTCTGTGTCTTATTTTCGGGGGCAGAGCCCTGTGCCTCCCCAGAGATCGCTGACGCCCTGTGCGACTGTCTGTATCGCCTATGCCAGGATCCGCCACTGTGCGCGGGTCCGTTCCTCTCCTCTCGTCTCCTTCCTGCTGGCAGCGTGACAATTGGCATTATTAAAAATTGATTGCCACAGACCGTTCCATGGCTTACATGTATTATTGAGCTGGAGTCAGTCGGGAATCTGCCACGAGTGAAGGAAGCAGAACGAAACACTTTACGTCTTTTAGTGAGACCACACACACAAAAATACACACATTTGCATTCAGGTGCCATTCATACACATAAACACAGATGTATGCTTATATGAATGAGGTGTATTGTGCTGCGTGTAGCATGCGTTTTATTATATTTCGTTCTATTTTGCTCTGTGTCTCTGACTTTTACTGTTGTAAAGCTAAGTAATTTTCCATTTGGTAAGGTGTTTTTTTTGTAAAAGTGCATTATTCTGAAACAAAGAATATTTTGAAGTGTTAATGAATTGCCAAAATTGATGCAGCTCACCTGGTTGGATGGCTATGGCCTTCTATTTTTTTTTTTAAGCATTCAAACTACATTTCTATAATTAATAAGCTTTTTTTCATGTGCCAGGGTGGATATGTTATGCTTGAGAAATTATGTCAAGCATGAAAGAACAACTATTTATGAATATTAAATGAGCATAGAACTTTACAACTTTGAACTTGGCTCCTTAAAACTCAAACGATGTCACTTCCTTCTCATTATGTCATTTAAAATGAATTATTTCAAGGCAAATAACTGTGACTGGAAAGTCAAAATTCATGGAGAGAAGAATTATTGTTAAAATGAATTTTAATAAGAAATAATAATAATATTTGATTATTTTAATTATCATGGCGTTAGTACTTTTATTTTATTTAGTTTTTATAATTTAATTAATTTTCTATGTTAGTATTTTTATTTTATTTAGTTTTTAGTATAATAGTTTCAATGACTATGGATATGTAAAAACCATCACATGAAATAATATTTTTAATAGATTAGCAGCTAGCAGCTTTTTGTGTTTAGGGCATTTCATCAAATGTATATGCACACAAATGACTCGTATACCACCATACTGATACTAACTGCAAATGTGAACACTTCACTGTTTTTGTGCTACAAATCTAATGTCTTCTCTTGTCTTTTTCCCTTCCTTCTTTCTGTCTGTCCTGTCTCTCCCCTCCCTCGTTCTTCTCTCTGTGTTGCACAGATGAACAGGCCAATCCAGGTGAAGCCAGCTGACAGTGAGAGCAGGGGAGGTAGATTTCCACTCCTCTTTTTTCTTCTTCCTTTTCTGTTTCTCTCCCCACCTTCCTGTCTCTCTACATCAGTGTCACCATTACCAGTAGATGTCCCCTTCTTAAGAGTCATATATAATGACGCACCTCGATGAGATCCGACAGTCATACAGGGCCCCAGAGGATCTTGAGCCGGCCCTTACACGCCTTACATAAGTGTTGTCACTCCTTTTGTCTGATTAATATCCTCCACGGAGGTGCTGGGAGAACCACTTTCTTGAGTTTGAGAGTTTTGATGCACACACTCACTGGACATTTTTGCATGGGCATGCACTGTTGTAGGAAAGAGTAAAAAAAAATCAACAGTTTGTTGAATTTTATAGTAAATTTAAAGGTTCTTAAAAGTGTAAATGGAAAAACAAATATATATTTGATTATATTTAGTGTTAGTAATTTTATTTATTTATCATCAAAACTTGAATGATGTCACTTCCTCTTCATCTTCGTAATTTAAAATGAATTATATCGAGGCAAACTCTGGTGTGACGGGAAATAGACATTCAGGGAGAGAATTTTCATCGTTAAAATTGATTTTAATAAGATATGACATAATTTATCAGAAAACTATCTATAATATAAATTTTATTATTTGACCATTTTGATTATCATGGCAATGTATTTTTGTTAGTATTAAAATTTTTAGGGTTTTTAGAAATATCACATGAAATAATGTTTTTTAATAAAAAAAAAATATTTTAATAATAGAATATATTTATTTATTATGAGTTTATTAATGTGTTAATGAGAGAAAAAGGCTCGATTATGGCATCATAAGAAATTAAAGAAATTAAAATAAGACTTTAGAAAGGTCCTTCTTTGGCTTTATAAGAACTTTAAAAAGTTGTCCTTCTTTCATAAGAGCTTAAAAACGTTTTAACATAAAATGTTCCCCTATGACATCATAAGAACTTAAAAATGTTCTCCTATGACATCATAATGACTTAAAATGGTTCACTTATAACTTTATAAGAACTTAAAAATGTTCTCCTATGACATCATAATACCGGTTTACTTATAACTTTATAAGAACTTAAAAAGGTTCTTCTATGACATAACAAGATTCTCCTGTGACATCATAAGAACTTAAAAAGGTTCTCATATGATTTGATAAGAACTTAAAATTGTTCCCCTATGACATCATAAGAACTTAAAAAGATTCTTCTATGACTTCATAAAAACCTAAAAAGGTTCTCCTATGACATCATAAGAACTTAAAAAGATTCTTCTATGACTTCATAAGAACCTAAAAAGGTTCCCCTATGACATCATAAGAACTTAAAAAGATTCTTCTATGACTTCATAAAAACCTAAAAAGGTTCTCCTATGACATCATAAGAACTTAAAATTGTTCCCCAATGACATCATAAGGTTCTCCTATGACATCATACAGTGAAAAAATGGTGTACCATTTACTTTGAAACAAATAATCTTTGTTTTATTCACAACTTCAAAAAAAAAAGGTTAAAGTATAAGAACTTAAAAACGATCCTTTATGACATCAAAAAAACTTTAAAAGTTTCTCCTATGACATCATAAGAACATAAAAAGGTTCTTCTATGATATCATAAGAACTTAAAAAGGTTCTCCTAGGATTTGATAAGAACCTAAAATTGTTCCCCAATGACTTCATAAGAGCTTAAGATTCTCCTATTATATCATATTAGTTTAAAATATTTATAGAATTTAAAAGGTTCTGCTTTGTCATCAGACTGTAAAGCATGTTTAAGTTTTTTAAGCTTTTTTTATGTGCGTGTGTGTGTGTGCACGTTTTTGTGACATATCAGGACACAAATTTGTATAATGACATGGGTATGACATAAGGTATTACAAGGAGAGGGTGACTTATGAGGACATTACCCCATGTCCCCACTTTTCAAAAGGCTTATAAATCATACAAAATGAGTTTTTTTGAGAAAGTAAAAATGTGCACAGTTTTCTGTGATGGGTAGGTTTAGGGGTAGGGGTAGTGTAGGGGGATAGAAAATACGGTTTGTATGGTATAAAAACCATTACGCCTATGGAATGTCCCCACAATTCACAAAAACAAACGTGTGTGTGTGTGTGTGTTCATGGCAGGTTGAGTTTCTGTGCATTGACTATGCATGTGTGTGTCTGTATGTCACTTACAGACAGAGTGGAAGTAGTTTGGTGAGAGAGAGCTCGTCTCTTCCTCCTTTTTGGGTCAGGTTTTATAGATAACCAAGATTGATGGACCCACAGAGAGATCGAGACATACATAGAGGACTCAGAGATGGAGGCACCTCTCCTTCCTTCACAGTCTCTCCTTTCATTTCATGCCATGCGTCCCTTCCTCTAATTGAGAGTGTCTTCCTTTACTCACACTCGACAGATCAATTGTCTTCGTCGTGATGGACAGCTGAATTTATCCCCCTGTTAGCCCTGTAAAAACGCAATATATGTCCCTGCAAAGCCCTCTGATTCCACTGGCAAAACTGATGTGCCGTCCCCGACCGATCCATTCACTAGTCATTTAAAGTGAAATGCCGGGATAGAGAGAGAAAGCTAAAGGTCAAAGTGGGAAAGACAAGGAAAGGAAGTGAGAGACAGAAAGACAGAAAGAGACTTGAAAGAGAGTTAGAGAGAAGGTGGGGTGGTCATAAGAGCGAAATAAGGATGGATACCAGAGAGAATCAAAGGAAACAACTGGAGACACTGGTTAGAGACCATTAAACGAAAGACTTGTTTTTCTAAACAAAACAGCTTTTTCCACACCATCCCACTATTATATGTGATTTACACGTAGGGCATGTTTAATCAAGTGAAAATCGAGCATTCCAGCTAACAAAAATATATTCTTAGTGTATGTTTACATGACAATGATATACTAAAAACGTTTTTTCTTTACATTTTTCGCATACAAATGACAATGTTGTCAAAACAATCCCTGTTCACAGATCCACGAAAATGACTAAAACATTGTATTATTCATGCCAGGCCAGGCAGGTGATGGCGATTTAGCGGTAATCAGGGAACCGGCTTTACTGACGAAATGCGCGTGACAATCGCATGCAATATATTGCCCATCCCTAATACGTATGCGCATGACATCACCGTTTTCACACATTTGCGTTTTTGTTGTTTACATGGGGACAGTAACTGTATCGTTTTCAAAATCTTGCATTTAAAAAGCATAAAAAGTTTTCCATTTTTGTTAAAAAAAAAAACGGTGTAGTGTAAACGGCCCCTAAGAATGTTTTGCTAACATTCCCACTGAGTTATGAAAACATTATTTCTGAACGTTCAAAATGTCCAGTTTTTCAAAATATTAAAAAAAAAAAAAAAATTCTTGGTTATGCAAACATTAAGGAAACATTTTGGGAATGTTACTTTTTAATGTTCTATAAATAGTCTGAAACGAGTAGTAATATTAAAAAAAAATGACATTTCAGACACAATTTCTCTTCTTTATAGTTCATTTGAGGCCATTTCTATGGCGTTATTTTAATGACAAAAGACGCAAGAGCATATCCATGTAATGTGCGCTCACAAATCTCTGCTTACAGGCAAATTTCCCTCACTCTCACACAAAACTGGACACTTGCTCTCAAATACATTGGCCTCGTGGCTCTGCTCGCGCTCACATATTGCATGTGCACGCTCATACTTTCGAATCTCTACATGCTCGGTTTGAAATCGCTGGTGTTTCTTACGTCACAGACTACCTTGTAACCAATCACGTCAACGTGCCGGCAGGCTTTAGCATATCGTTAACTATGACTGCTCTGAAGCAGGGGAGTCTCAAGAGAAGACCGGTTATCCCTGTATATTTTTCTGTTGATATGAAAAATCAGGTAAAATTAGCAATATAGCGGGTGTATGATGTATATTACAATGTTATGATGAACTATATGCCTTTCTCCACTGACATTCTGAGTTGTTCAAAGCATTTCTAAGGATATTGATTTTTAAAAGGCAGTCTCAGATAGTGAACAGGAACATGGTTTGTGTAACATTAGCAACACATTATTAGCCGTTTGATAACATAGTCAAGCTAAAGGCTAATCATATTAATTACCGTTGTGTCCAGTGTTGTAAAAGCGATACCATTATGCAGCGTTTACCTCAGTAAGTTGACCGAGTGGATCTCTGAGCTGGTGCGAGTGATTGGAGGCGGGGCTAATTAGCATATTCATGGTTCCGTGTATGCTAAATGAGGCAAGGGTGTAGAGTTACATTCAAGCTATTTTAAGACATGAAAAAAAATTCACAAAAAAATCATTTAAATATGTCTTTTTGTGATCAAAGATGAGTTTTAAGGGATAAAATTGACTACAGGGGGACTTTAAGGAGTTTTTGTAATTTGTAATTTGAGTTGTGCTTATTGTAGGCTAAATAGGTGTTTATTAAATGTTGTTTTATTTTATTACCTTTGATTTATCCTGTGTTTACCTGCGTAGTGTGTGCGCTTGTCTTATTCCTCATATGCGCACCGCACTTGTAAACATTCCCCACAGTGAGAGGCCGGACTAGAGATTAGTCTTGTTGACTGGGCAAGGACATCCTGTCAGAGGATGTTAGTGAGCATCAGGCGTGGACAAACACATGAACACACATACCCCTACACAATAGTGCTTATTAATATCTCTGCTGCATCATTCATCATACATACGCACAAACATCACACATACACTTTTATGTGTGATGTTAATAGAAAGTTTACTTATGCAAACCCACTAGCATTATCTAACAGAACGTTTAGTTGCTTAAAGCACATTATCCTGTAATAATTTACACATGAATGCTCTGCACAAAGGGTCACGGAAATATATTAAGACAAAAGAAATTGCAAATCTCCCTAAGAGTTAGTTAAATCATCAGACAAATATATGCTCTGGCAGTGAATGCTTGCAGTATTGAAAATACATGGTATTTACAGTACATGATAAAAATATATTAATGTTGCCATGGTACCATATGATAATAGCTTTCGATAATAGCTAAACATTTTCTTTTGGGAGCAGGGTTCGGGCTAATCTATATTAATTTAATTATATTTTTACATTTATATTCTTTATTAAAAAAAAACAGATGTTTGTAGTATGTCAATGTTTAGATATCAAGATGAATGTGCGTATGCATGTTTACTCACTGCCGTATCCAGTTCAATTCCCTCTGCGCACTATAAATATGTGCCTTGTTTTTTAACTCTCTGCCTCGTCTTGAGTTTAAAACATGCAGCATTGACACTGCAATTACAGCCTAATAAAACCCTGAAACAATAGCGCTTTTGTTCCCCTCACGCTGATGTGTAATTCAATAATGTCTACATAATCTGATAAATAAAGGCACAAACAATAAACAAGGACTCCTGAGGTGGCAGAATCGACTAGACGAAAGGTTCTCCACAGAAATCTCGCTCATAAACTCATTTCATTATACAGTAGCACCAACAAGTTTCTTAGTGGATTGCTGGATTTAGACAGAAAATTATATGTTAGATAGATAAAAAGCATGCATTGTGGAATTGATTGAGTGAATGTGTTTGAAGAGCTTCTATTTATTACATTTGTGCTGTATGTTACACTTTAATAATGGTGGCTTTTATTTGCATTTTTGTTTTCATACCGTAGCTCATGATTGTTTATTTTGAGTATTATAAGATTCAACCATTTTTTATAATAAAATGCTGCAGAATTATTGCAGGTACTGAGGAAAATGCAAACATCATATAAAATAAAGGACTAATAAGAGGCTGTGTGGATTTACTGAAATGAGCAGTAACATAAGACATCAGATAGATGTTGTTGTAACATGTAACGACTTTTCTGTGTTTGTTTCAGAAGACAGAAAACTTTTTGTTGGCATGCTGAATAAGCAGCAATGTGAGGACGACGTGCGGCGCCTTTTTGAGTCCTTCGGAAGCATTGAGGAGTGCACCATCCTCAGAGGTCCTGATGGAAACAGCAAAGGTTATTGGGTTCACTCTTATTCTCTCTCTCTCTCTCCCTCCCTCTTTATATATGTAAATATACACGTATTCGTACCGAAAATTTTCAGTACGTGTCTATCGGTTACCAACGAATACAGAGTTGTATATCCCATTAACAGATATAGATTTTTTTTATCCTTAAGAAAATTTATGTGAAAGTGTTAACAATGAGATTTTGTGGTTTTTATAATCAATTAATACTGCTTTTGTCATTTTTTTACAAGATGGACAAAATTTGTCACCAAAAAAGTCATTTCGGTTTTACCGAATGACACTTTTGATTATACCAAATGATGATATTTTCAAACAATGCTAACAGGCTGATATCTAGCTAGCAAAAGGACAATCAAACATTTTATATTTAATTTAAGTTTTTAAAATATTACAACATTTGCCATGTTAACGGTTGTACCGTATTAACTGATGTTTCGGGACATGCATATGAGCAAGTGAAAACATGAGTTTTTCAAATAGTTAAAAGAGAGTTGTTACTTTGCTTCATGACCATGTGGTCCTTTGCAGGTTTTTGAATGATGTCACATCCTGTCACATGATTTTGACCACATGATTTGATCCAAAATGGTCCCTTTATATTGGTTACTCTGAATGACATCAATGAAATTCATTTTTCCTGACATTCTTTCTCATAACTACGGAAGAGGATTAGGGCCAAGCAATAATAAAAAAATAAAACCATCTCGAGATTAAAGTTGTTAAATTTCGAGAAAAAACTCGTTAAATTTCGAGAAAAAAGTCGAAATACAATGTTGAGAATAAACTCGTTAAATTACGAGAAAAAACTCGTTAAATTTCAAGAAAAAGGTCGAGATAAAATGTTGATAATAAAGTCATTAAATTACAAGAAAAAAGTCGTTAGATAATGAGAACGTTAAATTACGAGAAAAAACTCATTAAATTTCGAGAAAAAAGTCGATAAAATGTTGAGAATAAACTCATTAAATTACGAGAAAAAACTCGTTAAATTTTGAGAAAAAAGTCAAGATAAAATGTTGAGAATAAACTCATTAAATTACGAGAAAAAAGTCGTTAGATAATGAGAACAAATTCGTTAAATTATGAGAAAAAAAGTCGTTAAATTTTGAGAAAAAAGTCGAGATAAAATGTTGAGAATAAAGTCATTAAATTACGAGAAAAAAGTCGTAAAATTATGAGAACAAATTCGTAATTTAACGAATTTGTTCTCGTAATTTAACGACTTTTTTCCTCATAATTTAACGAGTTAATTCTCAACATTTTATCTAAATTTTTTCTTGAAATTTAACGAGTTTTTTCTCGTAATTTAATGAGTTTATTTTCAACATTTTATCTCGACCTTTTTCACGAAATGTAACGAGTTTTTTCTCATAATTTAACGAGTTTGTTCTCAACATTTTATTTAGACTTTTTTCTCAAAATTTAACGAGTTTTTTCTCGAAATGTAACAACTTTAATCTCAAGATGGTTTTATTTTTTTATTATTGCTTGGCCCTAATCCTCTTCCGTACATTACAAAGCAACAATTTCTACACATAATTTTAATACTGTTTTGCACTATGTTGATATATGATGTTATAAAATCATGCCAGAATAAAAAATATATACATTTACTACATTTTAAGATATTTTAATCACAAATGAAATGGCTGTATTGGCCTTTGGATGGTTAAACCGAATGACCTTTTGACAGTTCAGAATCTTTAAAATACCTTTATATGTAGCAAAATATAATTAAAATTTTTTGGATTCAAGGCCTTTGGACAAAACAATTATTCTTCACATCATTGACCCATATATGTATATAGTATATACACAATCATTTGTAAGAAACTGTAAATGATTCATTTATATAAATATAAATATATGTAATATATAAAATATATGTAATATGTATGTAATGTCTGTAATGTTGAAGAGGGAGTTTTTGACTGTTGTTCTCTCTTCAGGTTGTGCGTTTGTGAAGTATTCCACTCATGCAGAAGCTCAGGCCGCTATTAGTGCTTTACACGGCAGCCAAACTATGCCTGTGAGTGCCAGCACATCTGATCATGCACTTTTGTATCATTAGCACGTTTAACGCACAAAGTATCCTCATTTGGTGTGTGTGTGTCTGTGTGTGTGTGTTTCAGGGCGCTTCTTCCAGCCTGGTGGTGAAGTTTGCAGACACAGATAAGGAACGGACCATTCGACGCATGCAGCAGATGGCTGGTCAGATGGGCATCTTCAATCCGATGGCCCTGCAGTTTGGAGCGTACGGTGCCTATGCACAGGCAAGAGCTCTCTCTCTCTCTCTCTCTCTCATTATACACTATTTCCAACAAAACTGCAGCATCACAGTGGAAAAATCCGTCGACTCTAAAGTCTTGATTATACACAGTGCTCCACTCATTATATGATTATGTTATCTTAGCATATATATTTAAAGTAGCTTATGTATGTGTGTGTGCTTTTCCCCATCAGGTTCAGCAGCAGGCAGCGCTGATGGCATCAGTGGGTCAGGGAGGATATCTCAGCCCTATGGCTGCTTTTGCTGCCGCACAGATGCAACACATGGCCACCATCAATGGCCTCCCAGGGGCTCCCATGACCCCAACATCGGGTGAGGAAACACACACACGCAGAGTTTCCCAAACTAAAGGCCCGTTCACACCAAAAACGATAACTATATTAGCTTTCACACCAGCGGACAATATCGTTCTGTTTATTCTAAATGCACACTACAGTTTTGTCATCTGCTGCTTTAAATATATATTAAAAATATATTTATAAATATATATATATATATTTAAAAGATATATAATATGTTAAATGTTAGATGCAAAAATGAAAATCTTGTTGAAATTAAAATGTAAAAATAATAAAAGTGTGTTTTTACTAAATTAACTAAAAAAAAAAAACAATATTTTGAGAATTTTAATTTATATATGTGACCCTCGACCGCAAAACCAGTCATAAGGGTCAATTTTTTGAAATTGAGATTTATACATCATCTGAAAGCTGAATAAATAAGCTGTATGGTTTTCATTGATGTATGGTTTGTTAGGATAGGACAATATTTGGCCGAGATAAAACTATTTGAAAATCTGGAATCTGAGGGTGCAAAAAAATTAAAATATTGAGAAAATCGCCTTTAAATTTGTCCAAATGAAGTCCTTAGCAATGCATATCCAGTCAGAAAAATACATTTTTGATATATTTACAGTAGGAAATTTACAAAATATCTTCATGGAACATGATCTTTACTTAATATCCTAATGATTTTTGGCATAAAAGAAAAATCGATAATTTTGACCTATACAATGTATTGTTGGCTATTGCTACAAATATACCCACGCGACTTATGACCACATGGTTTTGTGGTCCAGGGTCACATATTATGCACCAATATAACAATACATATAATAAACAGCAATATTTACCTACATATATTTTGACTAAATATTCATTAAAAAAACGTTCTATTCCCAGCAAAGCCATTGCGAATTTATTATGAATATTTCAAATATTCTCTACTCGCCTTGGTCCTGCCCACAGGTGGAAGCACACCCCCTGGCATCACGGCTCCCACGGTGACCAGCATTCCATCTCCAATCAAGTGTCAACGGTTTCACAGGGCTGCCTCCTCCTCAGGCCAACGGCCAGGCCCCAGCGGAGGCCATGTTTACCAATGGAATCCATCCTTACCCAGGTACTACACTCATGCACAGATATACAGCAGTTTACAGCAGCGTCATCACGTGGAACTGACTTCAATTATATTTAAAAACTCCATAGTCAAACACTTTGTAACAGTAAAATACATGACTAAGAATTACACTAACATTTTTATGTCGTCATTCTATTCCGATGATTAACGTCAGCTGGTTTGTGAATTACAGTATTTCTTGAAGTATAATCAAATTTTATGTCTGTACATAAAGCATTTTATCTTGTGCACTGTTTACTTATGTGTTTAGGAATATAAGTGTTCTTCTGTTTGATGACTCAGCAGCCTTTTATTAAACATAAATCATGTTATTATATATGTTTCTTGAAAGATAATTTATCTGAAAATTGTGTTTGGAGTTGTGAAATGGCCAGTGGTCGGCTGTCAGCTGTCACAGTTAGTCTGTGTGTGTTGTGGAGTGGTATTCATGTCCAGTGCCACAGAGAAAAGCAAATACCTGTCTCCCGGCTGTATCCCAGTTTTGCAGGAAGTGGTGTTTAGGGAAGACTCGGAGAAGGGCGGCCTGGGCGTGGCACAGAGAAGTTGTTTTGGGGTTCAGGGAAGCTGCTTCCTGTCGTCTCTCTCTGAAGGTATAGAACTCCCTCAAACGTTAGTGTTGTGCAGTGTTGTTATTACTGTGTGTGTTTGGTGTGTGTGTGCATACAGTATACGGTAGACGGAGGGAGTGAAAGACGTGAGGTGCTTCTTGATGTTTGTTTGGTGTCGTCAGCTTTGCAGAGTGACATGTCGTCGTTGTTGTAGTGTGGCTATAGTTATATGTGCATGCTTTGTATTTGGCAGACGCTTTCATTTAAAGTGACTCTTTCAAGGGCCATGATGGTGTTAGCTCAAGCCTTCTGGAGTTCAATCCTACGACCTTTTGGTTATCAGCACAGTATTTTAACCATTAGACTACACAACACCACCAACTGAGCTGTGTTCCTTCAGTTGCTAATTATATCATTGTTTACTCGCCCTCATGTTGTTCATGCTTTTTTATACAAAAAAAAAAGGCAATATATATCTAAAAAAAATATATATATATATATATATATATATATATATATATATATAATTTAATATAATATATTAATATAATTATATATAATAAAATTATATATGTAATTTATCACTTTATTTATATATTTATTGTCCCAATAAATCGTTGAATCGCGAATCGAGAAATTATTCTGGAACGATTCTGAGATTTTCCAAATCCATCGCAATTCTCTCTCAAATGGATTCTGAGCTTAGTTTTTAACAGCAGATGGCACTGTGTGCTTTAGAAACAGCCAAATTCTGCTCTCTTCCAATTCCTTACACCAGTAAGGAATTGCATCATAAAAGCATTCTGAGATGCAAGTACATAGCCGAATGCACGAGCGCTCTTCTTTGTGAGCATTTGAGCGTGTGATTAAAAACTAGTCCAGAGCTCCATCTGCTGTTAAAAACTAAGCTCAGAATCGATTCAAGAGAGAATCGCGATGCATTCGGCAAATCTTAGAATTGATCCACGAATTAAGATTAATCTATTTATTCTCCCAGCCCTTATATATATATATATATATATATATATATATATATATATATATATATATATATATATATATATTTATTTTTTTTTTTTTTTTTTTTTTTTTTTTTTTTTTTTTGCTAATATATATATTTAGTGCTATATGGTGCTAATACATATATTTAGTGCTGTCAAACGATTAATTGCGATTAATCACATCTAAAATAAAACTTTGTTTACGTAACATAAGTGTGAGTACTGTGTATTTACTATGTATACATACTCAGACATACATGTATTTATTTAAGAAATATTCACATGTATATGTGAAAATCACAAACAGCCGTGCGTGTGTGTATATATATATATATATATATATATATATATATACATATATATATATATATATATATATATATATATATATTATATATATTATATAATATATATTTTTATATATAAACATAATAGTACAGTACACACATATATTAAGTAAACAAACTTATTTTGGATGCGATTAATCATAATCGTTTGACAGCACTAATATATACATAATATATTTTTATTAAATATATATTATATATAATTGGAAAGGAACCCATTTTAGAGCATATATATATTTTTAATGAAATAAAGATTCAAAATATTGAATGTAAAAAGTAGAAGCGTCTCAAAAATGACGGAAAATTCCATCAATGGCAGGGTAAGAGTTACATGTAATGTCACTTACAAGTCCATCAAATGAGTGGATGTGGCAGTATTTACCTGTTAAGTGTTTTAGCAGCGTCAGGTTAAGTATGTGTATCGGTGTTAAGAACAGGAGCATCGCGGGCCGGGGCTGAATTGCCTTTATTACTGTGAAAGCTCTCAGCTGATTGATGTGCCGTGTAGAGCTGTAGATCTATATTGTTCTCCGTACACTCTCCGGCTGTCTTTCCAACTCTCGGGCAGCGGGGAAGCTTGGCAGGGTCCCGCGCGAGCGCCACGGTTTAATTGTTTGGGGGTGAACGGTGAGGGGGAGGGAAGTGAGGTAAGCTCATTCCAGGCGCACAGCTCTGCCCGAACACACTCAAACGCACTCGGTGACCCCAGCTGTGTCTGTAACGCTCTTGTCTCTCTCTCTCCACAGCTCAGAGTCCCACTGCAGCAGACCCCCTGCAGCAGGCCTATGCTGGAGTCCAACAATATGCAGGTCTGTCACTCAAAAGGAGGCTGTTTGTGATTTTCTTGCTTCCGAGTTAATAAAAAGTGCATGCACTGTTTACGTGTGCTGGAATAAGAGGTGTGAAGTGTGTGTGTTTGTGTGTGTGTGTGTTATCTGACGCATTGGTATGTGTGTGTGTGTGTGTGTCTCAGCAGCCTTCCCCGCTGCATATGGACAGATCAGCCAGGCCTTTCCCCAGCCGCCTCCCATCATCCCTCAGCAACAGAGAGAAGGTGAGTCTGTCGCAGCCAGATATGTCACCTCTAAGAGTGATAGATTCGACGTGGTCACTCTCTGTGACATTTTCCGTAATTGTCTTTTCATAGATGTTCTATTAAAGTGAGATATTTAGTAAATTGATTGTTATGTGCCGCTTATGCTACCTTTCAAAAGTTTGGGGTCAGTAAGTTTCCACAAGGATGCATTTAATTAATCAAAAGTGATTTTTCCATCGCGCTTTAAAGTACTGTGAAGATAGTCCGGTGACCGATAGGATTGCACGCGACTTTCCAAGTCCAGCTGGATTTCGTCCTCCCTATATAAGCCTGTACCTCGACGTTGATCCATCGACCATCATTTTTAAGCAAAAACTCTTACTGCACACACCGCAACAGACTTTTAAAAATGGTGGTTGAAATACGTGAAGGCTACCAATCAAAATGCTGCGTGAACTCAACCAATCAGCATGTTCAGCGCCCAAGTCCCACCTCCATAAAATTTGAAAAAGTACTACCTAGCAAGCAGCGGGAAATTCTAACCCGGAACTTAATTTAGACCCTGGTTCCTGCGGTCGGAACACACCAAAATCCCTAGTTCCTGGGGAAAGTTTCTGCGGTGGAATTGCGGCTAAAGAATCCTGAAAAATGGATCATGGTTTCCAGAAAAATATTAAGCAGCACAGCTGTTTTCAGCATTTCTTGAGCAGAAAATCAGCATATTAGAATGATTTCTGAAGGATCATGTGACACAGGTAGTTGACAGACAATATCAGTGTATCTCATTTCTGGTGTGCTGTTGATTAGCACAGATAATCATTTTGTTTCGTCTCTTACTTTGTGTAAACAAACAGGAAACTGTTGACAGTAAATAGACTTATAATGGAAGACAAGCAGAAAATTGCTGTCTCTGGTGATTGACAGGTTGCCACAGATCAACAGACATTAAGTGTACGATATAACCTAGAATAATTTAAGTTATTTGGTGTTCTTGGCTGACTTTATAAAACATTATACTCAAGGTCTCCCTCCAGTGGCTGCTATAGTAAATTATACAGAAACATCTTCAACAAATCGGTCATAATTTCTTTTCTTTTTTTTTTCTTTCTGGTGAACAGTGGCAGATTTAGGCACGGGTGGCAACTGGGGACGCGCCCATGCCTAAATGGGATTCAAGCTAGAACTGTCTGTACTATTACTTTACAGAAAGAAAGACAACTTCTGTGCAAATGACATGATACCATGTTCATTAAGAGTTTTTGTCTTTTGTACAGCACATATAGATAAAGTGATTTATTTTTGCAGTTCCCATGGTCTGTTATGCATTATAGGATGCTACAATGTTTGTTAATGTTAATAAAGTTATTTGACGGTGATATACACCGGTTCTTTTTAGACTATGGACAAAACCAGTTTAAGTTCATTCAGTATACAAAAACACCCTAGAACACATTGTAAAATAGTAAAAATACCATTTCTTAATTACACATTTGTTCCAGTGGTAAATAATAGTCAGTTTACATTGATCAAAATCAAAAGTTTACCATTTTGATTGTATAATTACATATTGTTGACTTATATACAAAATAAATTCATTTGTTTTATTAGCATTGCAAGTTTTGTTTTGTTTTTTTTATTGCATATCCTTGCACAAACAACCAGGATATGCTACAGTCATTCCCATTAAATGGTGGTCTGTGGTCTATGGTGGTTTTAGATCAAATTGGGCCTTATATTTGTCACACAAAAAAAATTAAAACTTTATGATCAAGTGCAGTGATTTCAAGAAAATGTTCTTCTTACAGCAGAGAAAATCATAATGACCGTGATCCGGGAACTATATATTGTAGTCAAATCAAAGAGTTTTCTTTATCCTGATGAGAATTTGAAGAAGCCCAAGTCTCCAATGATCATTTGGAAACAAATTTTAGCTACACTTAGCTGAACTTTTTGGTCATTTAAAGCTCAGTTTGAAGGAAGAGCTAATCTAAAGCACCTTTTCAAGAGTGCCTGAAGAACCTGGAATTGTTACCGAGCATTTGTTTGTACATGGTTATTTCATCTATACAATTTAAGGAGGGAATTGCTACTTTCAAATGTCAGGGCAACTGCTCAATAAAGAGAAACTCTTTCTATAGTTTCTTCTTTGGCAAGCCAAGTCTAATTTCGCCATTTGTGTCTTTGTTTTGCTTTCTCTCTCTCTTTATTCCCCTTATTTCCACCTATTCTTTATGTGCTGCCTGCTCTCTGTCTCTCCTGTCTAACCACCTCTCTAATCTTCTGTATCCCACAATCCTTCTTGTCTTTCTCTTTCTTTCTCTGTCTCCAGGGCCGGAGGGCTGTAACCTGTTTATTTATCACCTCCCTCAGGAGTTTGGGGACGGCGAGCTGATGCAGATGTTCCTGCCTTTCGGTAATGTCATCTCCTCCAAAGTGTTTGTGGATCGGGCGACAAACCAAAGTAAATGCTTTGGTGGGTAAAAATGATAAGACACCTGTGAAGATTATTCTCATTCCTACTCACACTATTAACATTTTTACCTCATTTCTCTACCACAGCAAAGCTTTCGAATAAAGCCGTGTGCACACTGTGTGCTTTTTGCTACTATTTCGCCATCTGAGACGCATTTTAGGAATTGTAGGGCTAAACTGAGTTTTAGATCGGTTAATATAGCATGTTGACCAAAAGGTAATATATTACCTTTACGATGATTATTAGCTTCCAACAAAATTCTTTCAGTGTCCGAAATTTTGGGTCTTTAGAACTGACTTCAGCTATCTAAAATATTCATATGAGCTTGTCTGTGTAATATATACCAAATATCTTATTTAGTGTTCCTTTCAGTCATACTATCCAAATCTTAGCAGTCCATTATAATTGGGGTTTGTGCAGTTTTGAGTTTTAGCTCTGTTTTTACAAACTGTAAACTGGTGACACAAGCAAAATAGTAGCTAATATGTATATTGTACACCTCAAATGTCACCGAAGTCACATTATTTAATCTGACAAGCAACAATCGTAGAGGACAGAGGGGTTAAAATCACACGGTGTGCACCTGGCTTAAGACAGAAAAAAAGAATGAATGGAAATTAAAAAGAAAAAAGAAGATGTAGTGTAGCATCTTTATGTCTTTAATCAGCACGGGACATGAGGCTGTAGGGGGAAACTGCATAAGCCTGTTCGTGTGTCCCGCTTGTGACTAATGTGAACCTCTATATTTTAATTAGCGCTATCTGCAGCTTCACTGGCTCCTTGACTTATCAGAGGCATCCCATGCATGAACAAACACAACGCTATTCGATTTCAACTTAATATAAACGCAGTTAGCGGGAGGCGTTTCAGAGACTCAGACGTGATGATTTGAAACGCTGAGCCAGCTAAAATCACCACAATACCTCAAGACAGAGCGACCGAGAGTGAGAAAATAGATGAGAAAATGAGAGGAAATAATTTGCGTTGAAATGTTCATGTGTTAACTGGCACAGTTTTGCTGTCATTGCCAAGACCTCAAGAACAGATTGAAGCTGATTTACACCATACACTTTATTTACCAGAAAACTACAACTACAAAACTAAATAATGCATGATACATAATAAATAATGCATTTTGTCATAATTCAAGCTACCTTTTTAAGTAGCTACTTTACAAATGAACAAACAACTAACAAATAGCAACATGAAACTTGCTAAATGGGACAATAATTCATAAAGACCCCATAAAACTCTTTTTGTGGTTTCTAGCTTACGTTTGTTAGCTCCAACACAATCGATATGTTAGCACACTTTGAAAAAATATTATCGATTCTTCTTTCACTACACAGAATTTGATTTGTCTTGCACAAACTTTCTGCTTAAAAAGGTTATATGTCAACACGGAGTAAATCTCTACTCAGCAAGCAGTTTCATATTGTTTTATACAAAACGTATTGAAAACAGATTATGACATGGTTGCTTGTATAGTAGAAATACTTTTATGTGACATTATGCTATCTGAATATTAGCAGGCTAAGATAATGTAATCAATATTTTTGGACCATTCTCCCAAAAGAGAAAAATAATTATATAATATAATATATAAACTGAATAATATTGGAATAAATTACAAAATATAATAGTTATAATAAATTATATATTAGCAATTAATAATTATCCATTAGCAGATAACAGATGGCTTCAAAGCCAATAGACATTTGGAAGAAAAAAAACGCATGCCTGGAAAAACTATGCTATTTTGCTACTTTCATGCTACTAAAAATGTAGTTAAGTTAGTAGTAAGTTGCTATTTGTACTCCGCTACTTCCCTGCATGGTTGTTAATGCAGTGGAAATCCAGTTATTCATTCAAATTTTCGGATTGTTGGTGTTTTATGAGACATTAAGCTGTCTGAACACTTGCAGGCCAATTATTTGCGATTTTGTGTAATTTGCACGTTAACTCTTTCCCTGTCATTGACGGAAATGACACAATGCTTCCCCACCACTGACGGAATTTTCCAGCAATCCATGTTTCCACTGTTAGGTGGTAGGGGACACTATTACCCAACTTCTGATAGAGTACAGAGTCTCCTGATCAAAACACAGGCAAAGAAGAAGCAGAAACGAGTGATAGAAGCTAACGCGATCATCAAACATTCAACAGCATACAAATCAAAGTGGCCAAACGTTACCGAATGAAATGTCAAACCCACAAAGGTTGATGGACTTGATCTATTCAATCTATATTTTGATCATCGTTCTGAATCCGATCCAGATGTAGTTTCTGGCAAAACATGATTTTCTTCACAATGTTACTTTTACTAAAAAAAGAATGCATGAAGCTAGGTTTTGTTTTGTTTTAAAGCAGAGGCTCTGTTCTTTCTTTTGATATATTGTATGTTCAGATATTCATACAGCAAAATGGGCCATGATTTTTTTTTTTGTGAAAATGATCAAAAATGCTGGCGGGGAAAGAGTTAAAAAGGACTCCTGGCTAACTTCTCGCTAATTCTAGGAGTGACTGGATATTGTGTTAGGTTTTGCATGTTCTCTGTGCTTCTGATTATCGTGTATCAAATGTATGATGTTGTATCGTATTGATTGACTTGATTGTGCATATATGTTGAATGTTAAACATGCATATGGTAAATATGTGTCACGATGACTTAAGTAAACTTGTATGATACCCTTCCCTCTCTTCATTTCACACTCACCTCATTCTTTATCATAAAATCATTTCTGCCATCACTGTGACCCATTTCTCACACCCCCTCCGACTCCACCTTCCCTCAAACCTATCTAACGTCCATCTGTCCATTGCATTACCTTCTCATCCATCTGGTGCTAACCTGTCCTCTTCTCTCTGTCTCCATCTTTCTCCCTTCATTCTCCAGGTTTTGTGAGCTTTGATAACCCGGGCAGCGCTCAGGCCGCCATCCAGTCCATGAACGGCTTTCAGATCGGCATGAAGAGACTCAAAGTGCAGCTGAAGAGGCCAAAGGACGCCAACCGCCCATATTAGCCCCGTCCCTCCCCCCAGCCACCCCTGACCCTGGGGGTGAAGGCCGCCGCTGCGCACAGGGAACGACAGGTCAGCCAAATCACCTAGGAGCCGAAAGACACAAAGATACACACACACTATACAAGCGGGCGAATTGGTTTAGTCAAATTTGTGAACTGATTCATTGATAAGAATTCAGAAATATGAAAACTGCACAGTTCAGAAAATAATAAAAGTCTTTTTTTCTGTAGTTTCACTCTGAAATGTCACATTACAGGAGAAAAACGGCTTGTGAATGCGGTTTCATGTTGACTTTAAGCCTACAGTATAACAGCATATGATATTAAAAAGGACTGTGGCAGAGGGGGAAAGATTAGTCATCTCCATGTAGCTTATATCATCTCACATCTCCTCATCTAAATGAAGATGGAAAATCAATGCTGTGTCATTAATTTACCCTGCTGATGCCTTTTACTGGGCCAAGTTATTACCTACTTACAAAGCTAGTGAGCCATCTCCACCTCTTTAGACGACACAGTAAGGCTCCTGCACATCTCAGCACTGACTTAATACATTAAAACTCTTCCAGCCAGCCAAAATCATTTTACTAATCAGTGCTTTTGTCTTGTTTAACAGTAAAAATATCTACACATATGCTACACATCTTTCAGTTTGGTACTGAAGGGACCAATTCATCAATACAAATGTCTACATTTTGCATATAATTTATGCAAAACACACACGCTCTCTCGTACTTTGTAACAGTTAAGTCAGATTGACCCCAAACAAAAGTAATGTTACTATTTTGGAAAACATTTATTTTATTTTGATTTTATTGTCAGACAAGAGATGCATATCCTTGTTCCTATATATATGCCACAATATTTTTTTTATTATTTTGTTTAATTAAAAATTTATTTGGTTATTTATGGATTTCATTGCTTTTTTTAAATGCACACACCTACATTATAGGAAATGGAGGGGTTATAGGTGCAATATGTAAGATTTTCCATCTGCTAGAGGTCGCCCTATTCAAAACAAAGGTGCACACTGCAGTAAGCTAGAAATTTTTAGATTTTAGAATATCATATTAAATGCTGGATGGCTTGTGTTGATAAATGGCATGCAATTAATTTTAAAAGGTATTGCATGATGGAGAAAATTCTGTATTACTGTTACTAAAAATAAAGCTGCATCTGATTATGCTATGTTAGCTACTTGACAAAATAGTGTTTTTCTCTGAGGCATGGTAAAGCATGATACTTGCAAAAAAAAAAAAAAAAATCAAGAAAATTAGATTTAAACAATAAGACTAAATGTGTTGAGCTATATAACAATAATTCGTTTTCTGTCTATAAATATATCAAAACAGTTGTTCCCTTGTCTATTAAAACATAAATATTAAAGCGTCTTTGGTGTTTCCATGGTTTTTACCCTGGGAAACCGAGGGTAACGCGGGTATGACGCAATTGACAGGCGACTCCTCACACGTCCCGCAGCCTTGGTTAAAATTGCAATTTTCTCATGATTTACAAATAGTTGGAAACATTTGAGATGTTGAAAGTACTCAAGTGAACAAAATATATAATACTGGCCTAGTGGTTTTTGAATATTCTACTGCAAAATTCTTACATATTTCATAATGCACCTTTAATTATACAATTATTTATATTATTTTATGAGTTTAATAATCACAGGATAAATGTTAAAAGATATTTACCATGAAAAAACACTTTTTTTCATAATTATAATTACTATTAGGGGCTTTCGCACCAGGGGAACCTTTTCATAGTTCCTAGAACTATTGGCTGAAGTACCTGGATTTTGCCATGTTCACACCGCAGGAACTAGGAACTATTTTAGCTCTAGGAACTCCTTTTGGGGGAACTAAATTAGATCCTACTTCAGAGTAGGGTCTAAACCAGCACTATAGGAACTATCAGTGATGTGAGTGTACATTGATTGGTCAAACGCATGTCAAACATCAACATCCAGCATTTTAAATGCCGCGCTTAAAGACGCCGATGTCGGCCGCTTCAGAATTCCTACTCCCGGTGCAAATGCAACCAGGAACATGGCCCAGGGGCCAAATTATATAATAATTACTAATAATAATGGCATTAATATTAACAAATAAAACATCAATAATTACTTTAAATAATTACTAACAATATTTACAACTGATCATATTAAAAAGTAAAAAAGTGTTTCAACTTAAGTACGCCAGCAACGGATGGACTCAAAGCTAATAGACGTGGACTAAAAGCGTCAAGAAGCGGTCTTCATAGCCGTGATGAAACAAAAGTAGCAGCAGATATTTTCTTCCGTATTGTAAGGTACATCCGAGTGTAACGGCTTACCAAAAAATAAAAAATGTAGGGCGGGGACTTGGTTCTATCCATCAGTTGTTGATTGGGTTTTGAGATGTGGGTGTGTGTGAGCTTGCAGGGGAGGAGTTTAAGCAGACTAAATGATTGGAGAAGTCCTGCATACATCACCAGCGAGAAGTCTGATGTTCATACTGGAAAGTCCAGTTATGATAATTTGGTTAAATTTTATGGGGTCAAAAACATGCACGGATGAACTGATTTTAGAATAGATGACCCCAAATTTTCATTTCATGCCGATTTTAAATGCTTCTGTTCTTTTTGTGCTTGCTTCCTAGGTTTTGTAGAGCTGGAATACATGTTGATAACATGCCAAATGTATTTGAAAACACAAGATCAAGATCATTGGGGCTGGGGACACAGTACAGCTGAAGCAGAACATGAGGAGGATGTAGCCGCGTGATATACCACCACCACCACCACCACCACCAGGCTCAATGGACCTTTTTGGACTTCAGTGTTTAACTCAGGGGAGCCGCGGTGTAACTGGACCATACCGTACTCCCTTCTCTGAACCCCCAAGCCCTTATTTTGCAGGACCACAGGACACATTACTGAAGACCAACACAAAAATATATATAAATATATATTTAAAAAAAAAAAAAGAAAAACAATGTAAGCCCTCAGAAGGCTCTGAATCTACGAATAAGTAGTATGGGGGGGAAAAAACACTTTTTAAAACTAAGATAGACTTTTAGATGGAAATCATGTAATATTGAACACGTCTTTGGGAAAACTTTTTAAAGAACTGTTTTAGAAACCAACAAAACGGATTAAAAAAGAACAAAAAAACTTGAAAGACAGAACTTTTTGGAAGGATGTGACAATTCAGGACACGAACTTGCTTCGACTCGGGATGGCCAACTTTTTTTCTTGGAGTGCCTGTCCGTTTCCAGGGGCAACGGCTGCCACAAATCGCAGCCTCCGTCCGCTGGGAGACTTACCTGTCATTCCTTAGTTGTGTAGGGACCAAATGACCAAACCTTTTTATCACAAATGAAAAAAAGAAAAAAAAAAGGAGGGAAAAAAAAAAAAAAAAGACTCATACCTGTAACATAATCGGACCACTGCATCTCTTGCTGTGCCAATCGGTTAGAGTTGTATTTAAAAAAGATATATGTATAAAAAGAACATATATGACTATATGCATACATATAGATTGCTGATATGCTTTTGAATACTGGCAGAACTATTTCCGATGGTCCGTCGAGGCCGTTCACTTCGCTAGTTTACAATTACTGCTCAAAATGAAGAATATTTATTTTTATTTCTCTTCTAGTTTTTCTCTGTGGCGAGAGAAAGGGTGCATGGGAAGGGTTGTTCCATAATGCAGCCTTACCTTTTCTATCTTATGTCCTGACCTTGTAGTTAAGAGACCATCTTAAAGAGGTTTGAGATAAACAATCCCGTTTATATATAACGTACATACGATATGTATATGTATAGCAGACGACGTTCAAGCAATATGTATTCATATTTATGCACATGTACAGCATATATATGGATACATACGATATTAATCCCAAAACCCATATATGTATTTATATGCATATATTTTATATGTGTGTATATATAGAAACCGGCTATTCAATATGTAGAGCTGTAATTTTTTTGTAGATTTAAGCTGGAGTTTGAAACCTCTGCTCTGCTTTGAACTTTTACCACTGGGAAGAATCTCAAATCGGCAGCTGCAATCTGCAGGCATTCCTCTCAATCCGATATAACGTTTCCGTATCCGCCAACACACACACACACACACACTGATTTCCGTTTGTGTATATATGTGTATATGCTACTTACAAATGCAAAAAGGCCTCCTCTCGTTTGAGAGTTTAAAAAGAATCAGGATCATTACGAAATAGTACAGAATACGGACATATCTGCCTCCCGCCTCTGCAAACATTCGCAAACAAACGACGTTATTCACTCGAACCGGTTTTTTTAACCTCGCCGCGTTCGCGCATGCGCCGTCGAATCGTCAGCCGTGCGTCCGCGCACCTGGCAGCACTGTGCTACGACACCGCTAGCAGCCATTCATTATTATTATGATGATGATGATGAAGATGATGATGATGTCAAAACAACGGAAAACACTCTACTTCTTAATAAAAATAAAAGGAAGAAAAATAAACAAAAAAGACAACTACTATAGCTACAGCTAACAGCGAAGCCTTCAAATATGTGTTGACATGACAAACCTGTGCTGTGCAGCTTGACACCGCCATTTTACAGATACACCCACTCGACGTTCTGCTTACGGTTACAATGAAGTGGGCATTATGTACGTTTTGCACAAGTATCGTCAGAATCCGCATCACATTGCGTGTTTACATGCGCTGCTTCGGAGTTCTGATTGATTGGCGGGAACTTTTTCCACTAGTTTGGGTTGAGGATGGAACGCGAGATTTTCGTTTTGGTTACGCTTTGCAACTGCTCTATTATACAAAATGGCACTATTGTAAATATATGATCATTTCAGAGCTGGTTAATTCGCTTTACCGAAGAGTAAAGCGTCTGTACAGTGTGGGGGGGAGGGGAAAAGCAGTAGTCAGTTCACCTCATTTCGAAGGGGAATTCGGTTCTGAATCGACGCGGTTTCAGACGGGTTCCGAGAATGTTGCATTTTGCCTTCTAGATCTTTCCGACACATGATCATTCAGGTATTCCAGGTTCGTTTGCAAGGATATGCATTCAGTCTGTTGGATTTCAGTGTCACCTGTCTTTCTCTCCCTTTCTGTCTCACGCTCGTCAGCTCCCTCCGTGTTAACCGTTTCAGCTGCAATTGTTTACATAGCAATCTGGAAATGTAGAGTTGACAAAACCAACAAGACAGAACAGAAATTTTATTACAAATATATATAAGTATATACATGAACTACTGAATATACTGTAAATGTTTTTTTCTCTTTTTTGCTCTGTTCCTCTGTATATAGGTTTGCATATTTTATAATCTTTTACTTCTATCTAGAAGGACTGGATGACTTAAGAAAAAAAAAAATGAAACTGGATTAAAGCAGGTTAAACTCTAGTCCTTAGAGATGCATTATGGTTGTATGGTATTTAATCAAGGAAAGTAAAAAGAGCCAATCAGATTTAATCGAAACATTTTAACAGAACTGCTGCCAACATGCGTATTTATTTGCCTATTTATGTACTCATTTGTTCATTTATTTATTGTTTGATTTTAAAATACTAATATATGTATTTTTATCTTTTCAATGTTTGTATTTTTTTATGTTTGTAACAACACAGAATATCATTTTTGTCATTTAAACGATGCTTTTTTTAAAAATATATTTTTACATGTTTTTTTTTGTAGTGTGAGACACAATGGAACAATGCAACTGGCAGAATCAGGGTAATTCTTTATGGAGAATGTAGAACTCATGAAGGACTGGTGTCAAAAGTTTTTGCTGCACCTGTTAGAACTGTCTGCTGTTTTCTTCTGTTCTGCGATTCCATGCGTCTGTCAGAACTCCGATTTGCTTCACTGCGTTTTCAAACACATTGGAAAAAAGGAAGAAAAACTGCACTAATCCATCAGACTCTCAGCAACTCTTGTTTTATAGCCTTTCTTCATTAGCACTAACTGTCTTCAACTCATCAGAAACAGTACGAACTTATAGAAACAATGCAGTAAAATGGGGTTAAAAAAAAAAAAAAAAAAAAAAGACATTTTGAGCACAGTTGAGCGTGCTGGGTGGTATCTGTGGATTTTTGCCAAGCCTATCACAATGAGATTGAGCTGTATTAGCAGTCGGAGTGCTGCCGCAGCTCCTGCCCTGTTCTCAACTCCACTTTTCTCTGGTCCCTAGACTCTCTTTTGTAATTTTACTGAATGACGCGTTTCCGCTTAAGCCCAGTAATAAAGCACAGTGTAGAATAAAGCAGCATTATGCTTGTCCCATTTTCTGCTGTATGTCTATACAAGCCTTTTTATGAGTTGTTTTTATCTCTTTCACTCTTTTTATGGATTTGTGGCACGACTGATGTACTCTGAAACCACTTCAAAGGCGGAGAGTTTACACACACACACACACACATACACATGCACCATTTCTGAAACTTTCTTTACAACACTTCAGATCAAATTAGACCAATAGCCCTGGAGCGATGTTTGGCTGAATCCCATTGCATATATCGGTGCTCCCTGATCAAGTTTGAAGCATCTAAGCATATATGCTGTGTATATTGGAAAAGCAGGGGAATAGGAAAGTGAGGGGACACATTAAATAAAATGAGCTACACCCCCCTTTGGAAAAGAAATACGAATTTGTTAATATATGCAGAAAGTTTGATGACTCATGAGTTTGTGGAAAATCCAGCATTGACTAGAAATGCACTTAGTCACTCTCACAGAAATTTCTCATTTCATCAGATGATAGTGAGTTTACAGATTGTTCTCGAGAATCTCTTTAAACATTTACGTTGCCAAGTCAGATCCTTGAAAAGCCTGTAGACTTTTTTGGAGCTGCTGCCTAACCATCTGTGACTGAATAAACACCACCATTTATTAATAAACACATTTTATTAAGGCAGAAACAACACTTGAATATGTTAAAAAAAAATTAAGACCATAATTATTTTAAGACATTAAAAGGCAGAATTAAGAGCACATGAATAATAATGACCATTCAAATGAGTTCTTGTATAACCTGAGCCACCATTACAACCCTTCAACAGATGAAAAAGATGTCTTCTAAGATCTCACTCTCCTCCAGGTCTTGCAAAGTGGACCGACTGGGGCCTAGAGGAGAGAAAAGGGTCTTCTGAGAGGACCGAGGGGCGACGAACGTCTTCCGGGATGAGGGGTTTATTCGGCATCTTTCTGGGTTGGATACAGGGCTAAAAATGTCCAACAGCTCCATCAAAGAATCATCCCACCTAACAATGAGGGGGAAAAAAAACATGACTCAGGAAATGTCACATAATTGTTTTATACACCAGAACAGAAGTGGACAAGTGGGATAGAAAAAAAACATGATAATTTACATACTGCTCAGAAAGCCGCACATCCTCAGATTCCCCTACATGAAAACAACATTGTTGCATCTGACTAGAGAAATAGTTTCACAGGCTTTGAAACATGTGGCCTTAGGGTGGATATGAAGTACAAGCCAGCACGTTTTTTTTTTTTCTTTCCTAGTTTGGAAGGAAAACTAAGAGCTGAGCGAGGAGATATATAAATAAATAAAAGAATAAATAAACAAAGATTAAGCTAATAAAGATTCAACCCCTCAGTCGAGGTGCTTAATAAATTATTCATCGAGTACAGACGTGCACATTTCAGATATAAAACATGAATTCTTAAAGCACGCTCCACTGATGCTGCTAACATAATTCACTGCTCATTCTAAACAGCATTGATTTGCATCCATGCAGCAGAAGGGATGAGTGGGTATTCATACAGATGTGTGTGTGTGCGCGTGAAAGGGATCTCAGCTTCTGTGAGAGGCAGAAAACGGTGCCATCCACTGAGTGCCTCTGACATATGAAAGCAGTATTTGCTTCATGGTCATGATAGTGGTGATTATACAAGACACTGAGAAACACGCCATCCACTATTTCCTTTGTGTCTGACACTTTTTGGGTATGAAATCATAAAAGTATCAGCCAACTACATCTCAAAAGGTTTTCACAGAAAGGTAAATAGAAATTAAAGGTCGTCAAAACTTCAAACTTCCATCCTTCTCGGGCAACATATTAGCTCTGTTCCAAAACCAAGTGAGCTGCTTACAACCTACTTAGGTAGCTTCCCTCTAAAGGCCCTGATATACTTCAAGTGAAATTTATTTTGTGTTCGTTACGGGAGTTTGAAACAGCTTGTCAAAGCAAACATTCTGGAAAAGTTCGCTCTAGCTGGTAAACACCTAAATACTACTATTGGTCCGTGTCGATGATGTAATAGGTAGGTGTGGCTCTGAGGATTCGCCTTCTTTGACATGGAAATCATCTCTGGTTCAGTTTTTTCCTTTTCAGTCCATCGAGGTCTGACGTCCGTGAGAAAAAGCATGAATATACCGAAATGCCACTTTATAGTAGAAATTGAAGTTGTAATTGAAGCTTTACGAATCATTTGTTTCGAATCAGTGGTTCGAAGCGTGTATCAAACTGCCAAAGTCACGCCCCCCAGTGGTGAACCACTGACATTTCGAAACACTTATGATGTAACAAAGCCTCGTTTACTGAAATCACGTGATTTTGGCAGTTTGATACACGCTACGAACCACTGATTCGAAACAAAAGATTCGTAAAGCTTCGAAGCTTCATGAAGCGGTGTTTTCAAATCGCCCATCACAAGATATTGTTGAACAAAGTTGTTATTTTGTTTTTTTGGTGCACAAAAAGTATTCTCGTCACTTCATAACATTAAGGTTGAACCACTGTAGTCACATGAACTGTTTTAAATACGTCTTTAGTAGCTTTCTGGACATTGAAAGTGTTAATTATCTTGCTGGCAATGCAGGCCTCACTGAGCTATCGGATTTTATGAAAAATATCTTAATTAAATGTCTTATGCTGTGTTCACACCAAATGCGAATAAAGCGTCTGGCGCGAATGATTTCAATGTTAAGTCAATGTAAAGACGCGTTTACGCGCGTCTGGAGGTCTCGCGGCGCGAATGAGGCGTTTAGCGCGGCGCGGAAGACGCGAATTCGCCTCATTCGCACGTCTAGTTCGCGCGAATGGCGCGAATTGAGCGTTTCGCGCGTTACGCGCGAATGGTGCTTTTTGTGCATTTACGCGTTTGACGCGAATTCGCGTCTGACGCCCGAGTTGAAAAATTTGAACTTTGGCGTAAATTCGCGCCGCGTTAACCAATCAGGAGCCTGCTTGCTGCTGTGGCGGCAGGCCCGCCCGGAGTCACTCATTCAAAATGGAGGAACGACTAATATTATCAGTGAGCAGTCACCCAGAGATTTATGACACAAGTTCATACTTCAGACAGGAATAAAAAGGACCTCGCTTGGAAGAGTGTCGGTGAGGAGATTGGGAAACCTGGTAAGTTGTAAATACACATTTCACTTTTGAGTCACGTACACGTTTATCGAGCCGCGGCCTTCCCGCGACGCTGACCCCTACGCCGCTGTTCTGCTCTCCAGAGCAAATACAAAGCGGTAGCTCTCTCGATGAACGCACGATCAACATCAGCCATCTTGCAAACAGACAACCTAGCACTTGCCCCTCCCACAAGAAGCGGATTTCGCCTCGGACGCGCGTCAATTTCGCTTCAAACGCTTGTTTTTTACGCGCGTCTATTTCGCTCTAGACGCGCGAATGCATTCAAAATGTTCAAGCGGCAAACTAGACGTGGTAGACGCGAATTTGACGCTCTATTCGCGTTTGGTGTGAACGCAGCATTACAGGTGTGGAATGACACAAGGGTGAGTAATTGATGACAGAATTTTAATTTTTGGGTGAACTAACCCTTAAAGCAATCACATTAATGAAATTTCTGTACAATTTCACAGGGAAAAAAGGTCCATTGTCAATAGTTTAGTGATGTATGATGCACAGCTCACACAGAAGTCACTTTGAACCCTAACAGCTTGGTCAATGCAGCGAATCGGTGTAACTAACTTAAATCCGTTGTGAAATCTACATAGGAAAATCTTTCGCCCTAACGTGAAAAAAACGCTTGCATTCCTATTAAAATAACTGGATTTCACCCATGAGAATTTGCCAAACAACAGTAAATTTGACAACCTTTATGTTGCTTTTTTGTCATTTTTGAGGCTTGGCAACCCAAACAATTGTTATTGAATGGAAGAAAGCCTAAACACATTTTTCCTTCTTACATGGAACACAATATTTAAAAAAAAAAAAAAAAAAAAATGATGAAAGAATATTTCAAATCTTATGGGTTTGAAACAACATCAGGGTGAATAAATGATGACAGACTCTTCACTTTCAGGTGAACTATGCCTTTAAAACCTAAAATTATACCTACTCCTTGACCAGGTGAGGAGTGAGCAAACTGACGAATCTCTGCACAGGTAAAGATGAGTTTTAAAGCTTGACGGATTGATCCCCAGAGTGTTGAACACATGTTCACACAGCCAGCTCGGTGGGGTTCCTGAGCACCTGTTCTCCTTCATGCTGGGACTGATGAAGGTGCCCTAGCTCTGGAAGACATCCTGCATTGTTCCGCTGCCAAAGATCGGAAACCCTCGGTTCCCTGAGGACTAAAGGCCAGTTGATCTCACTTCACACAATACGAAGACCTTTGAGAAACTGGTCCTTAGACAGACCACCTGGACTCACTGCAGTTTGTTAACCACTGTTACGGCTCTGACCCTGTTCTCTGGAGGCAGTGACCATTCACCATTAACAAACCTACATATGCTGCACTATAATGGCTGTTCTGCCTACTGCCATCAGAAAAAAAAAAACTATAGCTTACTGTCCTAAATGAGAGATTCACAGTAAAAATCTATTTGCAAAGCCTTTGCAGAAATTGCAACTGATTTACCAAAGAATCCACAGTGAAATGTACTGAAAAAACAAATAATCCTGTACTGAGACATTCACATATTTTCAAATAAATAACTTTCCTAGTATTAGGATTCTTTAGAAGTTAATGTAATTTTTAGTTCAGTGATCCTGTAACTCTCTTCTCTCCTTCTCATTAAGTCTGTGACAGACAGATCATTAACAGCAGGTGTAAATGGTAAGTACAGTACATCGCGCAGGACTTCCAAACGCTCATTCATCAACCTCAAATATGGCTTACCATAAGAAACATGCAAGTAGTAACAACTTTACATGGTCGCTCACTTAAACTTTAACCTAGAAAAAAGTGGGCTATTCAAGTGTTTGTGCAGATTGTGAAAGCTGAATAGTAGTGCGCTTGCAATCACTTGCACATAAAATACTTTTTGGTCATACAGATAAGAGTAATACATCTTTTGAATTTATGAAAAGTCTAGGATTAAAAGGCTCATTATTACCGATTTATATAGTTTATTAATAAATGTGGATTTAGTCGACTAATGCTTAATATGAACGACTATTGACACTACTGTTGACACTACGTCAATGGCCCTGTCCCAAATGGCACACTCCGGACTTGTGGACTTCCTCAGAGTGCACGCTTTGGTGACGTCATGTAGTGCAGACCTACAGGGCCCTTGGCGCGAGTCCACGAGGGCGCATTAAGAGGTATTTTTGGGACAGACTCGATCGTCACGCCGGAAATAACGGTCTGGTTGTTTTTTGACAGAAGCTGCAAGTTCGGGGATAATATTTAGCATCAAGAACAGGTTTCTTTTCTTTTGCAAAATATTATCTCCATGTCAACTACACAGCCTGCTTTTGCTTATGCCACCTGGGCATTAGACAATATATACATGCTTATTTAAATTATGTATACAGTTGTAATAATACATAATGTTTAATTTGAACTAAGATTACAATTTTAACACATAACATGTGCGTGAGTTTCAGATGAATTTTAGGTTTAAATATAAATACTAGGTTTACATATGACTCAGTAAAGCCCTGATATTCGGTTCTATTTATTTAATGAATCATAATGCGATCGTATTATTCAACACGCTATTATTATGTTTGAGATATCAACCACTGGTCGATGACCATAATGTTTGTATAAACTGTAGGTAACAACTGGTAAAATGTAGCCTGACGTGGTCATACTCAATTCTAGTTCGAATATGAGTCTGATACTGCTCCATTGGGCTTTGATTATGGGGGCGTATTTCAACCGATCCAGGAAAGACCTCAATTGGATAGACCTTCAACCAATCAGAGCTACAGAGTAAGTGATGTATGTTGAGTGACGCATAGTTGTCAACAGAACTCAACTGCACACATGCTGGAACTAGTAGAGGATGAGCGTAAACAATCTTTGCCGGTGTTGTAAAAAGAATTTAAGCATACACGGAGTACTTGCCAATTAATGCGCTGTCGATATCTTCTATAACAGACGCGATGGCGGAATCTACACATCTCAGTTCTTCAACAACAGCCATCATTGTTGTAAACTAATTCAACCCAAGCGCTCTTTGATGACGTGACTGATTAAGTTTCTGGTGATAATCTGTCAATCATCGCCCTGACAAATGTGATTGGTCCGAACAGTTTCTGTTCGGGCATAATTACTCCTCTACGGATCGAGTCCAGACCGAATGTTGTGGGCGGGGCTAAGTTCGGCTGCCATCCAGGCTAGGTAAAATGTACACCTAGATCATAAAAACCGTAATGATACCTACACTTAAATATTTTGAAAGGTGCAATGACATTGCTGACTATTTGCGGTTCATAAACCCTCGGATTTCATAAAAAAATATAATTTCGTGTTCCGAAAATGAACGAAGGTCTTACAGGTTTGGAACAACATGAGGGTGAGTAATTAATGAAAGAAATGTCCTTTTTGGGTGAACTAACCCTTTAATGTTGAATCATACATTGTTTTTGCACTGTTAACCCGTCAACCCATATTCCAGTAATACAAGAATGGTTCATTTCACACTTGCAGTTTTACACTAAATGTTTTTGTGCACTCTCTTTGATGAGACATTGATGAGAAATGAGACACGAGACATTTATAATTAAATTACTTTGCAATAAATATTATGTAACAGGAATTATGATCATAACTAACAAAAGCAAACAACATTTGCACTTTATCTGTCAGGAGTATTACATTTGCTAGCGATTACACAGCCAGTTACAAGACTGTCTGAGAAAGAGACTTGCTCACTGAATGTCAGTGTGCAACTTCATATATTCACTCAGAATAAAAAAAAAAAAAGTTACAAATATTTCATGACATCATAATGGATCAAGCTGCTTAATGTTCTTTTGCTTTTAAGCCTGAAACTTGAATCTAGGTTTCGTTTTAATCCAGTGCTACGACAATGACAGTAATGTCCAATCTGGGAGTCTCATTTTGTCGTTTTGGCGAATGACAATCGATTGTCATCCGACAATTCTTTTGCACATGTGCATCAGAGGAAAAGAGAAAGAGAGCCTATACACTGAGGGTGGAAGGCTGACGGGGTGGGACTTTGGCAAGGCTCCCTCTAGAAATGTGAGAATTAGCATTTTTATTTGTTGATTTATTTAACGGACAGGCCTCTCAAACAGCCATCCATCAACGGACGACATTGCCGATATGAATAATGCATTTCTTACCGCCGGTCACAATCTATAACAAGGGAAGGGGTAGGTGTAGTTTGGGCGGGGGAGGGGAATGTTAGGGCGTTGGTAGGAGGAAATTGCCGGAGAGAATGCTAATGTGTTTGGCAGTCATATTTACCCAAAAGCTTTCATTGCTTTTCACAAGGTCCACTGGCGAATGACCACGAGACATTAATATCACTTAAGAGGAGGTTTGCTAATCCCAAAAGCTATCTGTTCATTCAACGGATCAGCTAGGGGTTGGGAACAGAGTTCAAGATGCCTGGAAAAGAAGAGTACAATAGCAGTATTTAACTCTATAGATTATTGAAGAGAAAAATAAAATCAATTACTAAATTCTTAAATTCTACAAAACTAAAAAAGTAATACAAAAAAATATATATATTTTTTAAATGAATACAAAAATATATACAGCCGTTTGCAATACTCTTTTGAAGAACAGGCTGTAGTTTTCTGCGCTGTGGTGGTTTTTTGAAATCACAACATGGTATAAACAATATACGAGAATCTCTACAGGTTAACGCGTTACCTCAAGCTCCTACTCTCATCAATGAGAGAGAGGAAGAGTAAAATACAGAGAGAGGGTGAAAGACACTGAGAAAGAATCAGGTTCTACTTCAATAATTCCAAACAAAAGACAGTTTATCAGTTTCCTCTGCCTCTGACTCAACTTATTTTACTGTTCTCATTAAAAATGTCCGTCACGCCTGAGAGCCCAAACAAATTTGTACCCAAACAGTAATATAAAAATCCTAAAAGGCAAATACCGACAGAACTGCATGTCAATTTTCTTTCAAATCAATAGTAAGCTGAGGAGAAGCACAGGCCATGGACAGGAGCACTGACATTTCTCACTTCAGCTCTATCAAAACAGCCCTGAAAATTTTAATGATACACAGTTTTTGCTCCCCTTGTAAAGTGAAGAGAAGTTTACAAGAGATGGCCCAAGTCTGCACAGGTTAATTTAAAAAGGTGGAGGTAATTTGAAAGAAGGACGTGGTTTGATAAGTGTATTGTTTTGACGACTCTTGCAGAGCTTGTTGAGTTTTATCAGTCCGACTGCATAATTCATTGCCTTCCCTCTTTTGTGACACTTACAGTGCAGTCCACTCTCCTGAGCGAGATCAACTCGAACAAGATTTTTATATTTTCAAAAGGGAAATGTGAGCGGAGCCTGCAATGCAAAATACACCATCATGGTGGTATGAATTTATTTAACAGAAATAGTAATACAAAATAGTAACATGAATAGTAAAAAAATAAAAAAAATAATAACTAAGTCGAAGGAGCCAAACACAAAGTCTCTGTGATCTCTTTATCAATGCGAGGAATTTTATGACAGTTTCATAGACCACCATGTGAAAATAGTAAATCTGGTTGCTAAGAAAAGTAATAGCACATACCTCTCTTCGATCATTACTCTCCACAAAAGGGATGACAAACATCCCTACCTACTATGAAAAATAGAAATAGTGACACTTGCCTTGGCAAAAACTTAAAATCCCTGAATTCCAAAACACAAAACAACATGTTTCAGGTGGAGTGAAATGTTATGATCTCTAGCAAACACAAGATCCATAATCATTTTCATTAACCCAAACTTTTTTCCCCAGGGCAAACTTGTAGTAATACAGAGCTTGTTTATTGATTCATTGTGGGCTGACAGGGGCATTTGGTTGTTCTTCTAAAGTGTGTCCCTGTGGCATCAGACCCATCAGACTTGAGGTTGTCCAGGAGACAGCCTGGCAGCATCCAACCTCTGGCTTCTTAAAAATAAATAAATAAACGACACACTTCATTGATTTCCTCAAATCAGGTTTGGCTTTGAATAATGCAAAAGTACCCTCCAGACAGTGGGATACAATAAAACATTTATCGTCCATACATAAACTTTCCGTAGTGCTGGTTAGGGTAAACGGTCATCTTGTTAGAGTTTATGTGCCTGGCTAGCGTTTCCCAAAAGCATCTTAAGCCTAAGTTGATCGTAGCTCCATTGGTGGCAGTGGAGCTACGATTGGGAAACGCTGCCCTGTTTGGTATTAGTGTGTGAGGGAGGTTTCCCATGATGCTCTACTAACCATCATCAAGATCATCAACAAAGGCAAGTGTGTCCTTTTAAATCAAAATATGACTAGAGCGACAGATGCAAGTACAGAAATGTAATGTTCTATTCCCATTCATTTTTTGGTATTTTCTTACCATCATTTGAGCAATTCAGTCTAGAGTAAATATTGACGAGTGCGATTACTAAACTGGCATAACATTAATTCAGCTAAAATCATTAATTGATTGACAGTCCTAGGAGAAATGTCTAACTACAGATCTATTTCATTGCCTATTTTATCACATATCTTTGACTTAATGCTTCAAAGCTGCTTGAGTCACAATGAAAGGTGAATCTGGAATGGTCACTGTTCATTAAGAGACACATCTCTGCCCTAGTCTCAGTTCACATATGGCCCTCATCAAGTTCCCTGGTACATATTAAGCATACAAAAGTATTCAATTCCCATTCTCTTGGTATGCCTCCCACAAATATCATGGCTGCACACAAAGCATCCTAATTTTCCCGGCCCCTGTAAAAGTTCTGGCTCGGTAATGAAACGTCGGAGACAGAAAAAAACATATTAATGCAAAATATTCACCATAACATATAACAGAGGAAGAAAAAAAGGCAATTACTTCTGAAGTCAGCAGATTTTCTCCTAGAAAAAAAAAGAAGAAATACGCCTAACAAACGACTTACAAATAATCTGCATTTTTCAGAGATGGCGCACTAAACGAGACATGCTCATTCTCTCGCAGTGAAGGTTGGGGGAGGGAAAAAAAGACATGCTGTCACATTAATTACCTTTCTACGTTAAAAGAAAACGGTAATGAATTTCCTTCCCTATCCCAGAGTGTGTCTCGCGCTAGCGGTCAGTGATTCATTCTCTGCCTCACTCTTTCTCATTAAGCTGAGGGAGGCGGCGCGTTCTCAGCCCGAGCTGGAAGACTCGGTTCAATTACACCTGCTGCTGGGCCCTGCTACGCCAGCTAATGGGACTCAGCTTGGCTCCTGTCAGCTTCAGCGCTGGCCGGCAAAAATCTTCATTTAACTCATCAAACAGGCCTCGCACTGCGTTCGGCCCAAACCAGCTTCCTCTTTTTTTTCCTCTTCCTTCACTTTTCCCTTTTTCCCCCATTTTATTCAGATTCCCCCACATACCACTTCTCCTTCCCCTTCTCCTATTGCACATTCTCGCATTAAGTAGCTCTATCACAAAGGCAGGGACTCCAAAAACACAATTAATACATGGGCTTGGCCCCTGCTGTGCTGTTGAGCCAAAATTGCTGTCATTTCCTACTCTTTGAATTGAACTTGTTAAATTGCATTTACTTGTATGGTTCTTTTCATTGAGTTTCCTGAAAGTGGCTTCTCTCAAGCACCAGTTTCCCCCATCTTTAAATTCCAACAGCAGCCTCTCTACAGAATTGTAAATTGGCAGAGTGACTGCATAAATGGCAAATGGCAAAATTAAATGTTTTACTCATCTATAAATACAGAAATGTTGTGGAAAAACTCATTGGTTATGTTAAACAGCTGGGCGGGACCTATACAGGCTGGGATGACTTAAATAAGTGTATAAAGAAGCCAATCCATGGCATAGAAATCAGGAGTGGACCAAAGACAGAACCCTGAGGGGCACCTTAAAGGTCCCGTTTTTCGTGGTTTTTTGAAGCTTTGATTGTGTTTATAGTGTACAATATAACATGTGTTCATGTTTCGTGTGTAAAAAAACACAGTATTTTTCACATAATTTACTTATCTGTATACCGCTGTTTCCACTGTCATAAAAACGGGCTGATGACTTCCTTGTTCTATGAAGTCCCTCCTTCAGAAATACGTAACGAGTTCTGATTGTGCCAGCGGTTCCTGTGTTGTGATTCGACAGCAGCTTAGCGAACCTTGCCCGGAAAAGTCACGCCTCTTACCATAATGTGGAGATGCATGCGCTCAGTGTTATTGTAAACATAGTTTTACATGTGGATTATAATTTTCGGGAACCGAGTTAAACATAAATTGTAACCATTGATCTCTAAGTACAGCGTCCCTGGGAAGGCCAAACAAAGGTGATTGGACTGCGGGATGAAAATAACAGCGTTTCGACGACATGGCGACAAACACACTCTACAAACGCAACTCTTGCTCTTCTCCGTGGAAGCGCAACAAGACCACGCCCCCTTTTTTGTGTATTCCTGTGGGCGGAGGTTAGTCAAAAAACTGTTTTAGTGACGTCATTAAAGAAGGAAGTAGAGGGATGTAGTCCAAACTGGCCGTTCGATGTAGGCGACTTCTGTTAAATAAAATATCTCGCTTGGCATTGAACTTTGAGCTTTAAAATTTTACAGATTTTATTTATACTCTAACAACAACATTACACACTAACTAAAGTTTGAAACATGGGATCACGAAGAACGGGACCTTTAACTCACCTGGAGGCCTGTGGAGTGCTGGGAAGGCCAAGAGGGGGGATTTTGGGAAGAGCAGATGTCTGGAAGCTTTCTGGAATCACAGGAGAAGTGGCCATATCCTTCTTGATAATGGAGATCTCTGCAGGGAAAAAAAAAAGAGAGAGATTCTTGAAAGGATGTAATGCAAATTTCCAATTAAGAAGGTAAAGTAAAATGCAGAAAGGAATAACATTCAGCATAATTTGTTGTGAACATACCTCGTGAAAGCTTGGGTGTAGGTTGCTGAATACTTGAAGTGTGTTCCTGTGACTGTATGTTACTTAATGGTTGTCGAACACTTCCCTGCAGAATGTGTGACTCTCCCTCTTTCATTTCACTGCTGAATAAGAAGGATACCATTTAAAAGTTGGAGTTGCTTACCAAGGCTGCATTTATTTGACCAAAAATACACTAAAAACAATAATATTATGAAATGTTATTACAACTTAACATATCTTTTCTATTTTAATATATTTTAAAATGTCATTTATGTATGTTATAGTAAAGCTGAAATTTCAGCAGTCATTATTCCAGCCATAGGTGTCACATGATCCTTTAGAAATCATTCTAACATTCTGACTTGGTACTCAATAATGTACAGTACAGTCCAAAAGTTTGGAACCACTAAGATTTTTAATGTTTTTAAAAGAAGTTTCGTCTGCTCACCAAGGCTACATTTATTTAATTAAAAATACAGTAAAAAACAGTAATATTGTGAAATATTATTACAATTTAAATAACTGTGTACTATTTAAATATATTTGACAAAGTAATTTATTCCTGTGATGCAAAGCTGAATTTTCAGCATCGTTACTCCAGTCTTCAGTGTCACATGATCCTTCAGAAATCATTCTAATATGCTGATTTGCTGCTCAATAAACATTTATGATTATTTTCAATGTTGAAAACAGTTGTGTACTTTTTTTTCAGGATTCCTTGATGAATAGAAAGTTCAAAAGAACAGCATTTATCTGAAATACAAAGCTTCTGTAGCATTATACACTACCGTTCAAAAGTTTGGGGTCAGTAAGAATTTTTATTTTTATTTTTTTGAAAAGAAATTAAAGAAATTAATACTTTTATTCAGCAAGGATGCATTAAATCAATCAAACGTGGCAGTAAAGACATTTATAATGTTACAAAAGATTAGATTTCAGATAAACACTGTTCTTTTGAACTTTCTATTCATCAAATAATCCTGAAAAAAAATATTGTACACAAATATTTTGTACAATTGTACACATTAAATGTTTCTTGAGCAGCAGATCAGCATATTAGAATGATTTCTGAAGGATCATGTGACACTGAAGACTGGAGTAATGATGTTGAAAATTCAGCTTTTCCATCACAGGAATAAATTACTTTGTGAAATATATTCAAATAGAAAACAGTTATTTTAAATTGTAATAATATTTCACAATATTACTGTTTTTTACTGTATTTTTAATTAAATAAATGTAGCCTTGGTGAGCAGACGAAACTTCTTTTAAAAACATTAAAAATCTTAGTGGTTCCAAACTTTTGGACTGTACTGTATATTATTATCAATATTGAAAACAGCTGTGCTGCTTCATATTTTTGTAAAAACTGTGATGCATTTCACCGACCCCAATCTTTTGAACAAGGAACTTTTGCATATTTAAAGATTTTTATTTTTATCTTTTATTTTTATCCCTCCATCCCTTTTTGCATTCAATGCAGTTTTGAAGTCAATCTTTACCTGTGTGTTACCTGATCCATTACAAAACAGGACTGTGGACCTTCATTAAAACTGCTGTCTCCATTTAGGGGTTTCTCAGAGTTTGTTGTAGTTGCTTGCTGAAGCCTTCAAAAGAGACAAATTAAAAGAATTTTCATGGTTCGATTCAAGTTAGGCTGTATTAACAGAATTTATGCCATAATGTCGATTACCACAGAAAATAGCAGGACTTATCTCTGTTTTTATAATGAGAAAAATCATGATTATAGTACAGTGCACTAGAAATACTTTCTAGGTGCATGAACGTCTGTGCATTTTTGGTCATTAAACAAAGGGCCTGTGCCAGGCTCTTACTTGCTGTACTGAAGGTAAGACTGACGGAGTTGCTGGTTCTGGAGCAGAAGTTTCTCTTCCTGTTGAGCCAACCGAGCTTGAATTCTCTCCCTCTCCATTTCCAGCTGTTTCTTGTGCAGGAGAAGACACTGTCGTTTCTCCTCCCAGTTCTCCCGACCAGGTGGTAGCGCTAGTCCAGTTCGATTAGCACCATGAATGTTGTCACTCTCCATTCTGTGGCACTGATGAGAGCACTTGGGTTCAGAGGCAACATGCAGCTTCAAGGCATCACAGGCTGAGGGCTCACTGTTGGAGAACCTGGGATCACTATGTCCACCTTCAGAATTGCGATTGGTGTGCCTTTCATAGACTTCGCAGTTCTGCTCGCTGCTGGAGGGTGCGCTGAAAGGTCCTGTTGAGAAAGAATGAGCGCACTCCACAGACCCACCTCTCTCGGTTTTACTTCCTGATGAAGGAAGGTCCAAGTAAGATCCATCCAAAGCAGTTCCTCTCCCACCCAAAGTCCTCCTGAGCACCCCCTCGCTACTGGGAATCTGTGGGACGGAACAGAGGTAGAGAAATTATACACGTCACCTCTGACCTTTTAATAATGTAGCAACGAAAGCAGGTTTTACTCAAGGGAGTCAGAGAGGGTGGGCTCATCCCAAGAGGACGCAACCCAAGGTCAATCACCAAAGAGATAAACATTCAGGACAAAGGAGAATCGTCCGCCTCTGAGGGGACAGAAATGGGCCACTGACTAATTCAAGAGGAGGTCGTGGAGCATGTAAACATACATTACTCACAGCCAAGGTTTCAGAGAGGACAAGCTCATTTCCCTTATACAAGCTTAAGATGAAGGGTGCACAAGGTGCACGTTCTAAACTAAAACAACATATGAGTTCCACAGTTTCGGTTATTGAGTTTTGTTTTAGCTTTAATATTTTTAGTAACAGTGCTTTAAAGGGGATGAATTTAGAGATGGAACTTCTCTGAGAGGGTTTCAGTGCGCTGACAGGTTAACAGTTATAGATGCTAAAGTGTCAGCATGCCAAATCCCCTCTCTGAGAGGATGCTTCTCTAAATCCACCCCCTTTAAAATCACCACCGCTAAAGCCATCAAAACAGTGCTTTTGTAAAAAATTCACCTCCAACACATTTCAAGGCAATTACTGTTGGACTTCAAATCGCCTGCTGTGAGCAACGTTGCCATCATCATGAAAAACCCAGAGACCTATGATAGTTTTGAGCAATAAAAGGGAGGTAGATATTTAGTGGGGTTTTTTTATTATTTGTTAAATATCTGTTAGTTACCCTCTTCAGACAGGATGTGTCACTGGTGGTCATGAAAGATTTATAAGTGGTCATAAAAAAGTGGTCTGTGGGTAGAAATAAATAAATAAATACACTAGTTTTGAATAAAGATTCTAACTAAGGGAACTTTTCATATTACTAAATAGTCACCCCAGATACAGGGCATTTGTTATTTTAATTCATACAATGATACAAATTTTTGGACGCAATTCATTTATAATTTCTTTTTAAAGTTCTTTATATATTTTTATTTATGAAAATTGAGAATTCATATGAATAGTTCTGTTGCAGAAATTGTTCCAAATATGTGTAAAAATACATACAAACGTACATATTCTGCCACAGCAGTGAATTCAGATGATGTCTAAACAACCTCAGATGGATAATATGTGGCATTGATTCATTTGTTTCTTTTCAAATATTTTCTTTCATTTCAAAATGTAACATTACAGAAGTAAAATGAATCATGAATGCCATTTCATGTTTCATACAACTGCAACCTTGGTGGTCTCATCTCTCTCTTTGTGCAAGACACAAGGACAAACACAGGGAAAAAAAAAATCTGTAGCCGGAGAAATTACATACAACTGGCCAAGCACAATCTAATCTAGGGAATTACTGGTGGACTTCCAAGCACCTGTTATCGTTATACATTCAAGGTCAGTATTGTTATATATTGTTATTATATTATAAACCAAAATTTGTTCAGACACCTTGAACATTTCATTCATTAATACAGTTTAAAAAATGGTAATAAAATATGACAAGATCTCAGAGTTAAACTGTCAGAAAAATTAATCTTAATTATTTCAGATAACACTTGAGCAAAACATGGTCAGGTCAAAGTGTCTGAATAATTTTTGGTTCCAAATTTATATCAATTTTACTGGTAGTCCACTGTATGAAGAATATTTGGGTATAATACAGTATGTCACAGTTTACTTTATTTTTCTATCCTCACTTACATAAATGAACTATAGTGTCCTGCACCCTCTAGTAATTCATCCAATATTTACTTTTACGGAAAAAGAAAAAATTTCTAGGCGAGCATTCACAATCTCAAAATGGCCAAATATAAGCTGATAAATTGGTTGGTCTGCAAGGATATAAAGATAGTGGATCACACAAATGAATTTCTACCTGCTATGGTTATACAATGCCTTGACTGATCCAACAAAGTATAGAGGATACAAATTCGGTGCACGCACATGTTCAGTCTGAGCCATTTGTGGACTCTCTCTATCGCTCTCCCACACACAGATACGCTCTCTCTTAGTACTCACCTTGCTGTGGGAGCAGGACTGATTGAGCAGTGTGATAGACTTGTTGAGTTTCTCTTGCTGTTGGGAGAGGTACTGCTGATAGAGTCCCAGCAGCTCCTGACACTCTCTGTACTGCTGCTGCAGGCCTGTGCCGTGGGTCAAGGGTCAACACGCACTGGATAACTCTGCCACTGTTCCACTTAGAATAAAACTCTCTCTCTCCTACCAAGCCAGACATGGTAATCCATTTCCCCCAATGTAGTATTGCCAACCTAATGCTGAGTAGGCAGGAGACTTTATACATAAGGTACAAAAGGAAAGAACCTCCCTCAAAGTAGTGCCCCAAAGGTAACTAGTAACTGTAAAATCAGCTGTATGTCAAGGTAAATACTCAAATATATTTTGAAATGCCCAAAGCTGATATCATCAAGCTTGAGAGGCAAAGCAAATAATGTTTCAAGAGACTTTCTTGGTCTAGGTCAGTGGTCTGCACTTTGACAGGGTAAAAAAAAAAAAAAAAAAAAAAAAAAAAAAAGATAATATATAATAATTGGTGATATTTTTGTTATTCATATGGCTAAACAAATATAAAATAAATAATAAAATAAAAAAATATTGGTGATATTTTTGTTATTCATATGGCTGGGCAACTATAAAATAAATAACAATAAATAAAAAAATAAATTAAAATAAAATAAAAACAAATAAAATAAATAAAATACTGAGGTGATATTTTTGTTATTCATATGGCTAGGCAAATATAAAATAAATAACAATAAATTAAAAAATAAATTAAAATAAAATAAAAACAAATAAAATAATAAATAAAATATTGAGGTGATATTTTTGTTATTCATATGGCTAGGCAAATATAAAATAAATAACAATAAATAAAAAAATAAATTAAAATAAAATAAAAACAAATAAAATAATAAATAAAATATTGAGGTGATATTTTTGTTATTCATATGGCTAGGCAAATTTGTTTGGATGAAATTCATTTATACAATTTTTCAGAGAACACCAAAAAATCTGAACTGGTATCATGCAGTATCAGTACCAACACTGAATATGGTATAAACCAAGGGTAATTTGTACAGTGCTTAAAACCACATGTTATGATCTGGATGCAATTCATTTATAAGTTTTTTTCAGAGAATGCCAAAAAAATCTGTCTGAATCTGTGTCATGCAGTTTTGTTGAAAAACAAAAGTTCAAAATAAAATACAACTGGCCACGTACAATTTAAACATCCTAAAATAAAAAAATTCCATTGAATAAGTTTAGGTATAACAGGAAAAGCTACAAGAAGAACTTAAAACAAGAAAAGAATTCTCCCACCGAAAGCTCAGTTGCCCAGTGTCCTTATATCAAGAAGAGGAGACCAGTTGGACTTCTACTCTGGCTCCTGACATTTGAGTCTCTCTGGCTGAATCTCAGCCGCCAATACCTGGAGTCATGTTTGTGACTTTTTGAAAAAGTGCACAGACAGAGAAGAAAGCAAGAAGAGACAGCAGCACTGCAGAGAAGAGATAGAAGTGTTTCTTCGGGGCGAGGGCTTCACACACTCCTCCATCTGGGTCTGGCTGGGCAGGGGTGGGCAGAATGCCAGGCTGTGAGACAGAGAGAGCTGGCACGTATGCAGCATTGGGCAGAACTCAACTGATCTGGAGCAGAACCACAGACACGCCGACTGCGCCGACTAATGACAGCGTGACGTACGCTCGCTTGCTCTCACAAGCTCTGCAGAAATCCATTCGGTAGATCTAATTTTCCAACGTGGAAAGCAATAATGGAAAGCGACTTTTTTCGTCTTTCTTCTTAATAATCAGCCTGGCTGCAAAACACAACCGCTCAGAGATCATCATAATACCTCAAGGCCCAGGAACTCGAGAGGGGCAACACAGATCAAACCGACTGAAAGTTAGAACGATATAGAGATTATTTATAGTCCTCATATCTCTGTTATTACAATGTCAATAAGCACTAAATCCAGCCTCTGCTCAACAGCCTCTCAATCCAATACCCATAAGATAACCACGGTAAATCTTACCTAAAAACAAAGGCTAGTATTAAAATCTCCAGAATACTGCACAATAGAAAAAGAAGAAGGAATTTCATAACCCACAAGAGGCCATGCATTAGTGAGTTTTGCCATGGTAAAGGCAAGGTGAAGTGGTAAAATCTCACTGGCTTTTTGGTATAAGAACGAACCAGGACACCAATGTTCAATAATACATTTAAATAATGCAGTATTTGTATAATAATTTCCTTATGGTTGCTAAGCAATATAGTGCATTACAGAACAGTTCACCAAAAATGACAACTCACCCATGTTATTCCAGACCTGTAGGACTTACTTTCTTCTGCAGAATAAATAATGAATTGTCCACACAATGAAAGTCAATGGGGTTCAGTGTTGTCTTCTTCTCTTGCATTCCACGGAAGAAAGTAAGTCAAACAGGTCATAGAGGACAGATAAATTATTCAATTTGTTGTGTTGCACGTTACAGCTTGCATCTTAAAGTGGTAACGTTTCACTTGATTACATACTACATTCAGTATTCTCACATAATGTAAATTTGTGATTTAAAAAGATAAATATGCCATTCACTAATACCACTGATTCAATGCTGTCAGTTTGAATGAGAAGCAGGCCTGTAATTACAATTAGCCATACAATTACAACAAATGACTAACTTTGTGTTAATGCTCAGTTTAAGATTATTGAAGTATTAAATATATTAGACTATTAAAAACTAAAGTTAAGAGCCAAGAGAGTGAGTGGTTCTAATATTCCCCAAATGCCAATTTCATTTGGTAATTAGAAATGTAATATAAAGGCCTCTGATAAATCAAATTCGCAAATTTCATCTGCTCCCGTTTCTTTTACCCCAATATTGGTTATTAAAGCAGAATTAAAAAAAAAAAAAAAAAAAACTGATTCTGGACTGTATCAGATACAAAAAAAAAAAGTCTATTTTATATATAAGATAAACACTCTATTGTTTAAATGTTTGGGGTCAATAAGATGTTTTGGGTTTTTGGGATTTACAGTTAGAGTAAGTTTTAGTAAAGGCATTTATTTTATATTTATAATTTAAATAAAAGTTGCACTTTTCAGTTTTCACAAAAATATTAAACAATATTAGGCAGCACAACTGTTTTCAACATTAATAATAAGAAATGTTTCTTGATCACAAAATCAACATATGTGACCCGCGCTGGCAAAATGAGTCTCATTGAGCATTTTTTTCAAAAATGAGTTCACATTCTCTATTAAAAACCTTAAAAACCAAAATGATGTATGATTTGTTGCAATCCGACAAAAATTGACTGAGCTACACCGATAGAGTCAGCAAAGTCAATTTTGAGAACAATCGAGTTAGTTTCAAGGTTCCAAAACAAAATCACCTAGCAACCAAACCTTAAAATCCCTGGTAATACCACCAAATTTGGCACAAACCAAGTCAAAACCCATATCTATAGGAAAAAATAGATATATATTTTCAACTTTTTTTCCATAATTCCACATTTGTTTGATTAACATTAATGAAACAGATAGCCTAGGCCTACTGTATCACACAAATTTAATATAATGATAAACATCAGATATTTTTCCCCATTTTTTTTGTACGAATACTCGCCAAGACGCGAGCAGAGAAAAATTTTATTTTCATGGTCAAAGGAAAGGTACTCCTCTCAGAAAACATACTTAAACATACTTTTAGATTTTTTATTGCAGTTTGGAGCATTGGGATCGCTAGACAAGGTCGTAATGAACTCATTTTTGTGAAAACCTCAAATTCGACCAAAATTGACTTTTTTTTTTTTTTTTATACTTGTTTTGCCTGTAGCTCGAGATTAGTCGGTGCACATTCCGACTCCTTGAGCCAGCACGGGTCACATTTGTCATTTTTGGAAAAACATTTTGGAAAAATCTTACCATCCAACCACAAACGTTTAAACTGTTGTGTACACACGCAACCCACGTAAAGTCAGGTGACGCAAACATGAGTTTGACATCCTTGCTTCGCATGCTCAGATAACAAAAAGAAAGCGTAACCCCAAATTGACTGTTGAGGCCTTGTTACGAATATGGGTGAAAATATCTTACCTAAATCCATCGAGTTTTTTTATTTCAGCTCATTCAAGTTCATTAGTCAACATCTGACTGTCTAAAATGAGAGGATACAAAGGGATATCAAATCCTGAGGTGTTAACAAACAATGTCCTTTATGACAGCTGGATGTCAAACCTCTGTGTAATAGCAGGTATAAAATGAGTAACTGTTCAACAAGGACCCTTACCATAAATAGGCCTCTCATTTGTAATGAGAACGAAGAGCCTGTCTCATAGATAGAGCGCATCGCACGCAGGCATCTACCTCGCAGCTGACGAGAGGCTTCCGATACTCCGATAGACAGGTTGGGCGTAAACACACATATTAATACATTAACAGAAGGGCGTGCGGGAACGCTCAGCGCCTGGTAATCTGGAGCGACTGGAGCGGGACTGATAAGATTCTCTCCCGCTTCCCGCCGTGCAGGCACCTCTGTTGGCTGCCGGCCAATCAGAGCTCATTCCGAGGGCCTACATCAGAAGAAAAGAAAGCTGCAGGCACGGTGTGTCTCCACCCCCATCCAAAAATACACAAAATCAGAGTTTGCATTCGATATTTCAGACAGGCGCTGTCAACATGATTCACTCCCCTGTCAGCCAGCGCAGAAATAAAATAATGAAATCCACCTCGAGATAGAACAAAATTGCGCCGAAGAGAATATTTTACGGGGCCTCTCGGCCGGATGGTCTGCGTGTGTAGGTTGAGATGTAAATCGATAGGAGGACAGTTCAACCACATGCTTCGATTTAAATAACAGTGAAAAATGACTCACCAAGCCAATGATGATTTGATTATTTATATATCATGAGACTTCGTTTGCTGCGAGCATGTGGTTTATTACTTCCAATTATTAGTGCGTCTACAAAACTAATTGGTCATAAACAATATGCGAGCAGAGGGTTTGTGATTAAGTGGCATTTCTGTGAGGGCTTACGCCCCACCTAAGCTCATCCCGCCAGGATGCACAGATTCAGAACTAGTCAAACAAACTATTACAAAAGGACTTCTGCTCCTCTGATCCATCCACAGCGTTCGGAAAAAGCGACCATGCAAACTTCAATAAGATTAATGATATTGATGAATGCATTCAACTTCTCCTTTGTGTCTTGCGTGCTTCTTGATGTAAATTCCTTGTGAAGAACAAAGATTGCGAGCTTCTCTGTAATAGAATCTACCACTCGGAGACGTGGTGTGGAATGCCAAAGACGGGCTTGAGAAAATTCTAATTTCATTCCGTACACGAGCTTCAAATTCTTCCAACGCTCAGAATGTAACTTTTTATAATTTCGCAATCCTGGCAGATGAGATGGAGACAATGCGAGCAATTATTCTTCACAGACCCTCATAACTCAGTTTGTATTTTTGTGTCCCCCTTAACCTTTAAAGGGATAGTTCACCCAAAACTGAAAATTATCTCATGATTTACTCACCCTCGAGCCATTCTAGGTGTATATGACTATCATCATTCAGATGAACACAATCTGCAATATATTTTAAAAATATCCTGGCTTTTCCAAGCTTTATAATGGTAGTGAATGGGGAGGGGCGTGATTTTGAAGCCCAAAAAAATGCATCCATCCATCATAAAAATAATCCATACGGCAAAGCGATGGGTTTTTGTAAAAAAGAAATATATCCATGTTTACAACTACAGATGACCGTACGCATTCTGCACAAGTTGACTTGCGCCACAAGAGCAACGTCTGATGCTATGTATGACGCAGGATTCAAGACCGGTGTTTTGTTTTGCTCTATCCTCTGCGCTTCCGCGTTCATCACTGCATCATGCGTTGGGTCAGGGGTTACTCTTCACTGCAAATCGATGTGTACAACCGTCTGCCAAAAGCTAGTTATTATAGTTTATAAAGTTTTAAATATGAATATTTTTCTTACAAAAACCACTTCACTTCAGAAGGCCTTTATTAAACCCCTGGAGCCGTATGCATTTTTTTGGGCTTCAAAGTCTTACCTCTTATTTACTACTATTCTAAAGCATGGAAGAGTCAGGATATTTTTAAATATATCTCCGAATGTGTTTGAAAGAAGATAGTCATATACACCTACGATGGCTTGAGGTCGAGTAAATCATGGGATCATTTTCATTTTTGGGTGAACTATCCCTTTAAGAACAGCTCTGTGGGCCAATGTCTGTCTGATACCTTTAGAGACCGCCCTGTCTCCACAGGGGGCTTTCATAGAGTTTGTCTTGCACTACAATCTCTTTTTAATGGAGTTTTGAATTTTAGTGGAAATGCCAGGCCGTGGAGCCAAAGTGCATTTAATTGAGTTGAGCTCGCCTAATTTCTGAGCTCGCCTGCCAATTCTGCAATTTAGCAGCCTGCGATTGCTCTTCGTATTTCACAGTGTTGGACGAAACTGATGATTCGCCATGTCTTTTGACCAAAGCAAGATCACCAAAGCTGGCAGAGCCACAAGGAAAAAAAACGAGCATCCGAACTGTGCGAAGTTTGTGATGTGCCAGTCGGATGACAGGTTGGCATGAGAAGAAACCCACGCTGTTCCCAGTGGTCATGTGATCAGTGCCAGCCCTTTCAATTTCAAACGAAAATTAAAAGCAGTTCAACCCAAACCAAGGACGGGTCTTATCCCTGAGCTCAAAAACTGGCATCTAAAATAGTAAATATTAAACGTTACAGTGTGCATTCTCTTTGTTGTTAGTCTGTTACATGCTACAAATAAAGCCTACTTCATCTTCAATGAAAGATCCAATATCAGTGTAGTCCAATGTGACACATGATGCCAAAGAAAGTGGATCCTCACCTTTTCAAGCACAAGTGTAATTCAAAAACCGTCTCAATGACATCCTGTGGTTATATTGCCCCTACAGCAGTCACGACAAGGCTGAACATGAATCCAATGCTTAGACAACACTGCCCCCTGTCAGTCTAAAATACAAAACAGTCCTTCACTTTTTCCAAAGGGTGGACAGTGATTTGAGTCACTACGTTGTGAATTACACTACCATCTGCCAGTAGGTTGTTTTTAAAGAAACTAATACTTTTGAATTAAACTGATCAAAAGTGACAGCAAAGACATTTAATAATGTTACAAAAGATTTCTATTTCAAATAAATGCTGTTATCACAGCTTCCATAAAAATATTAAGCAGCACAACTATCTTCAACATTGATAATAAGCACCAAATCAGCATATTAGATTAATTTCATGTGACACTAATACTGGAGTTATGATGCTGAAAATTCAGCTTTGCCATCAAAGGAATAAATTACATTTTAAAATATATTACAATAGAAAACAGCCATTTTAAATTATAATAATATTTGACAATATTACCGTTTTTACTGTATTTTTTGATCAAATAAATAAGTATAAAAAATTTTAAAAATCTAACCGACCCAAGACTTTTGAGTTGTAGTGTATATATGAAATAATCTAAATTACTCACATAGCCAAAAAAATGTCTATTCTGAATTAATATCACCAGGAAGGATGATAGCTGAGGATATGTTTCATTTATAAATAATTATTTAACTATCAGCAAAAAATAAATATATTGTGAAATAAAATTTTATATAGTGATATAAGATTGTTTCTAGCCACCACCACTAGATTAAACTAGGAAAATACCACTGATTGTTTGCCATTGAAATGTAATCAGTGTTAATTTGATGTGATTGATGACAGCATTTCATTTACATGAAAGCCTAAAACCTAAACTCGACCAGAGAATCCTTATCGTTTCGGTCGTAAAAGGATACTTTCTCTCTCTTGCACGATGAGTTGGTTTTGTTGCTCTAACTGTTGGATTTTTCTCTCAAAGGTTTCCTGTTCATCCCTGAGTTTCTGTACAGATTCCTCTTTTTCTTCACTCACTCTGAAAAGAAACACAAACAAAATCGGATCCACTGCTGTATCACCATGCACAGTAAATCACATTGGCTTGAGGTCTACTGTAATCATTCATTCAGTCTAAAAAGCATCAGATCACTATAATGAGAGGGCTTTACCTGGCCAGCTCCTGGATGAGATTGGCAATCCGACGCTTGTCCTCTGGGCAGAGATCCTTCAGCGATGGCTTACTTTTGGCTTGGGCATCGCTGAAGAGAGTCTACAATCCAGAACAGACACTTTCAATTTTATTGAATTTTATAAAACAAGAATTTCTGAGGATTTCATGTACAAATCAAATAAACAAGCCTGGAGAGATTCTTTGTACATCCTAAAAAAATGACCCTGTCAATTTATGACTGTCAAAGAGAATTAGATTTGCATTTGCTGAAGGAAATTTCCTGTTTTTTTTTTTTTATGGAAAATTCCTGTTTTTTAATAGCTTGTTTTTTTTATTTGTGTGCCCTCATAATCTTTAATCAAAATAACTCCCCCTCTGCCTTGCAATGACATCTCTTCTCTGATGACATGTTCACCAGCACAAGGGTGGGTCAACCTGTCACTCACATGACATTACAGTAATAGTAAACCACAACGATCCAATCAAATCCAGAAGGACAAAATCACATCCGGCGCTACATTTTTTTCTGGTTCAAAAAGACATTTCACTCGGATATGTGTCACAAATCACAATAGGTAAGAAAAGACAATCACAACTTCCATTTAAAGCTTCTCTTTTGTTGATTTATAAACAATGTTCATTTCAAATTTGGGAAGGCTGTTTAGCGGATTTTCTGCTAAAGGTGATTCTTTCGCATCCCTGCAGACAACTGTGAAAAGTCTGAAGCATTTCACCACAAAACCACTGTAAATATTAATAAGTCAATGCTCACCTGGGCTGAAGTGAGAGGAAGCAGGTCTGATTCCGGTGCAGGTGTAATTATTTTGGATTTGGCTACAGCAGAAGGCAGCTTCTGATTGGAAGCTATTCCCGCCGCCATCTCAGCACTTTGCATTGCCAGATGCAATCCTGGTTTCTTGCCACTTTTTTCCATGCTGCCAGCTCTCCTTTTTATCTTTCCCTCTTTATTATTTGTTGAACCAAACTTCAGACCGATGTTCCTGCTCATCCCTAAAAGACGATGGGAGTGACAGTTTCCAAATATTAAACATGAGGTGTCATTATGATGAACAGGATATTTTACTGTAACAGTATCAACCTAAAATTTTAAAATAGACAAGTCTCACCTGTAACAAAAGCCATAGGCTGTTCTTCATCTGATTCTATGCAAGTTAAATAAAATATAAGAGAAACAACTATGGCAAACAGTTATTGAAGACAATAACATAAGACTACAGCAGCAGTACTCCAATCTACATGATAAAATGCAGTTATGTGCTGTAGACAATAACTGTAGTTGCATGCATTTTACAGTAGTATTGTATATTACTGTTCTACGTTCAATGCAGTCTGTGTCTTTTCAATAATATAACTTCATAATAATATATACATTCAGAACAGTACATGTAGTTCCGTATACGCCAACTACGGATTTGTGTACTAAAACTAGAGTCCGGTTAAGCTGACAATGAAAATCCGCTAATAAGTTATTAGCCTCCCTTCTCTCACCATACACACAGACCACTGACCACGGTTAACCTTTATGCTTGCTAAACCAAAATAATATAACTAATTTAAACATACTCATCGAACAAAAACACGAATAAATGTAAGGATACTGTCATGAATCCAGTAGAATCCACTGCCATTTGCTCCCTCAGCAACAGACGCCATACTGAAACAACCGCCACTTCCAGATTACGTGCAGGAGCTCCTCCTCTTTTTCAACGCTGGTGCGTGTGATTGGATGACATGAACTTGCTGCGCCCGCCCATCCTGGATGCTATTGGTCAAATCACTCGTCTCTCACTTTCTCAGCCAATAGGAGTGCAGAACTGCAATGTTTTGGTTATGCGTGCTTGGTAACCTCAGCATCAGTCTGCGTGACTGCAGCAAAAGAATAAATGGCATAGAAGTATATAGATGCTTGTTGTGTTATTTTGGAATGGAGGAGGTGAAAGATGACAAGACGTACAAGGGGTTTGTAGATAGACTCACCCTCGGTATAACTCGGGTTTTGGGTGAGTGGACGATGTTTAATGTAAATAATTATAGACCGCATCCTACAATAGGCTTCATATCCTGCTGAGGAAAATATCGTAGCTAGGCTGTTCTCCTGGGCTGGTCTGGTTTTGGGTTCCTTTTAGGTGATTAGGCTGGGAGGCCAGCTGACGACCAGCTTGGCCAGACTGGGAGACCATCTTAAACCTGCTAAGACCAGCAAAGCAGCTTAGGGTGATTTAATATGTTTGTTTTGTTGTGTGTGTGTGTGTGTGTGTGTGTGTGTGTGTGTGTGTGTGTGTGTGTGTGTGTTTTCCATCAGGATTGCTAAGCACTAATGCAAACCAAGTCAATTATCAATCCCTAAACAGGGATTCATTTCTTATTTAATGATTTTTTTAATTGTTATTATTACATATGCATGTATGTACATTATTCATTCTCATATTTTCTGCTTGACAGAAAACCTCCCTGGTGTGCTGGATGTACGATTTGCAGAGAAAGCCCCTGCAGAAAAGAGATGGCTTCTCTCATGGGAGCAGGTATGGTATTTCAAATATAACAAAGATTATTCTCAAAGCAGAACTTCGATGTGGGTATGTTTATATTAGGTGTGTTCTTTTCCTGTGTGTTCTCCAGAAAAACAACTGTGCTTTGCCAGAAGATCTCAGAGATTTCTATCTCACAACAGATGGCTTTATGCTTGCCTGGAACTCCAAGCTGGAAAGTGAGCACCATGAAACATGCACTGATCTCTTAATGATGCCACTATAATGATGCCTTAAATTTAGCCCTATTAGCCCTGCTTTTTCAGATCTGATCAGTGTTTTACTTATTTGACCACATCATTATACATGCACATAATTTTTTTGATTCCATCAGTAGTGGTGTTTGCTATATTTCACCCATTTCACTTGAAATGGACCTCGCAACAGAAGGGGCATCCACTTGCGCTCTGCCATCACGCAGCGCACACACAACATGATCATATATTAACAGTGGCATGGGGCCAAAATTAACAAAAATACTTCCAAAAACCAAGATATAGTGCAAAAAAAGTCTCTGTATGAGTTCTTTTAATAATTATATAAGCAATATCACACAGGCAAAAGTGTTTTTTTTCATGAATATCAGCACATTTGCAAATGTGATATTGATTTTATACAACAATTCAATAAACAATAAGTTAAAAGGCTATTAGGTGGCTTACATTATAGACACAATATTGTCAGTATATTCCTTTTTTTTTTTCTATTTTGCCAGTGAAAATATTTCCAAACAGCAGAGCCGTTGTCTCCATGCAACACTGTTTCAGTTTCGTTACTGAATGAATCCACGTTTTTGAACAAATCGGTTAACTGAATGATTCAATGACTAACTCGTTAAGACACTGATTTGCTGCCACCTACTGGTGGTTTTAGTATCATTTCATTTTAGCTGAGGGACTGAGGGATGAAGATTGAATGCTGTTATTGTTCTGGGTAAAGAGATATAAAGCATTTATAAATAGACTATTAAGAGCGAAATATGAGATAACATTGTAAATATAACAGAGATAAAGTAATTGTAGTCAAATTCAATACTACAGAGCCCCGAACATGACATGCAGGAAAAAAATAGCAGGTTAAATCGTGTGCATGATTTACTATTTTGTTCCCTTGATTTATAAATCATGCGCATGATTATAAATCAAGAAAATGAAATAGTAAATCGTGCGCACGTTTTAGTAAATCATGTGCACGATTTAGTAAATCGAGGGAACGAATTAGTAAATCGTGTGCACAATTTTGTAAATCAAGGGAACGAAATAGTAAATCTTGTGCACGATTAAATTTTTTTTTTTTGCATGTCATGTGTGGAGCTCCGTACAATACAATGTTTTTGCCTTTTTCTTTTTTTTTCCTCTGGGGGGCAGGGCGATGGGTGCCTCCAAATTGCAAATGCCGCCTCTGGATTCCATATTATGGTTACGCTTTTTTTCGAAAAGAACTAATAAGTATATATCTTTTGTGTTTTACAGATGAAGTGGTTCAAGTGGGATGTATGGTGATAAACAGTGTTGCTCTGCTACGCCCCCTGATTCAGTCAAATGTATATTCCCTCCCCAATGCACCTACCTTAGCTGATCTTGACTTCGATGATGACTTAGAAGGTGAGATTTTCTTTCATCTTTAGGCATTTTTAGCATAATTTCATTGAATGCAAATTTGCATGAACTATATATCCAGATGTATTTGAGAGTCATTTCTCTTTTTTAGAATCCGATGGCCCTGAACAACCTCATTTTGATTCTCGTAGTCGCATATTTGAGCTGGATCCTTGCAATAGTAATGGCAAAGTTTGCCTTGTTTACAAGAGCTGCATTCCAGGTGATTATGCATCCCACACTTAATCCTGAAGGATATAAAGAGATAGCATGCAAAAAAGTTTATATCATTTTAATCTACCATCTGGCCCTGTGTCTGCTGGCCCGTTCTGTGTAGGTGTAATGGCCCAGCAGTGTGAGGTGTGGTTCTTGGACCGATCACTTTTCTGGCACTATCTCACCCCCTCCTTTACTGCCTACTATCGACTTATGATCACTCATTTGGGGCTTCCGGAGTGGCAGTATAATTTCACTCCGTATGGCCCCAGCCCACAAGCTAAGGTCAGGATTATCTATTCAGTTCTATCACATTAAGAATATTTAAATTATTGTAAAATTATGTGTTTTTTTTTTACTAAAGTCTACACAAAATATTTTTAAAACATTTATATTTTTATATATGTTTTTACACATTTATATTTTATGGCAGATACAGTATGTATGGATATAAAATTTTAGATTTTTTTTTTTTTTTCACATCCAAAACAAATTAAATTAAAGCAGATATATGTGACCCTGGACCACAAAACCAGTCACAAGTCGCACAGGTATATTTGTAGCAATAGCCAACAATACATTGTATGGGTCAAAATTATCGATTTTTCTTTTATGCCAAAAATCTTTGGGATATTAAGTAAAGATGTTCCATGAAGATATTTTATAAATATCCTACCGTAAATATATCAAACATTTATTTTTTGTGAGAAGATATGTATTGCTAAGGACTTCATTTGGACAACTTTAAAGGTGATTTTCTCAATATTTAGATTTTTTTGCACCGTCAGATTCCAAATTTCAAATAGTTGTATCTCGGCCAAATATTGTCCGACTCCTATCCTAACAAACCATACATCAATGGAAAGCTTATTTATGACTAATTTTGTGGTCCAGGGTCACATACAGTTGTGGCCAGAATTATTAGCCCCCTTCATAAATATGATCAAAGATGACTTAAGAAAATAAATCTGCATTGTTTATCCTTTTGATCTTTAATTTATAAAATGAGCAAAAATCCAACCTTTCATTGAAGGAAAAGAATTGAAAGTGGGGGGGGAAATAACATTATGAAATAAATGTTTTTCTCCAAAACACGTTGCCCACAATTATCAGCACCCTTTTATTCAATACTTTTTGCAACCTCCTTTTGCCAAGAGAACAGCTCTGAGTCTTCTTCTATAATGCCTGATGAGTTTGGAGAACACCCAAGAAGAGATCAGAGACCATTCCTCCATACAGAATCTCTCCAGATCCTTCATATTCCAGCTCCATGTTAGTGCTTCTTCTCTTCAGTTCACTTCACTCATTCTCTTTAGGGTTCAGGTCAGGGGACTGGGACGGCCATGACAGAAGCTTCATTTTGTGCTCAGTGACCCATTTTTGTGCTGGTTTTGATGTTTGTTTTGGATCATTGTCCCGACGGATGATCCAACCACGGCCCATTATAAGATTTCTAACAGAAGTTGTCAGGTTTTGATTTTTTATCTGTTGGTATTTGATAGAATCCATGATACGATATATCTGAACAAGATGTCCAGGACCTCCAGCAGAAAAATAGGCCCACAACATTAAAGATCCAGCAGTATATTTAACCGTGGGCATGGGGTACTTTTTATCCATGTGTGCACCAAAACCATCTGGTGAGTTTGCTGCCAAGAAGCTCTTGTTGTAGTTTCATCTGACCATAGAAGCTCGTCCCGTTTGAAGTTCCAGTCTTGACTGACAACTGAATATGCTGGAGATGGAGTTTCTTGAAACCCTCCCGAACAACTTGTGGGGATGTAGGTGCTTTTGATAATTTTTTTTAGGCTTTCTGAGATTCAAGACTCAACTAATCTCTGCAATTCTCCAGCCGTGATCCTTGGAGAGTCTTTGGCCACTTAAACATTCCTCCTCACTGCGCATTAGGATGATTTAGACACACGTCCTCTTTCAGTCAGATATGTAATATCTTTAGTTGATTGGAACTTCTCAATTATTGCCCTGATAGTGGAAATGGGGATTTTCAATGCTTTAGCTATTTTCTTACAGCCACTTTCTATTTTGTGAAGCTTAACAATCTTTTGCTGCACATCACAACTATATTCTTTGTTTTTTCTCATTGTGATGAATGATTAAGGGAATTTGGCCTTTGTGTTTCCTCATGTTTATACTCCTGTGGAACAGGAAGTCATGGCTGGTGAGCTAAAAAAAATTTAAATATGAATGGGAATATACTTCAGAGATATTTTACTCATAAAAAATTCTAGGGGTGTTATTAATTGTGGGCAACATGTAAATTTTATAAATTAAAGATCAAAAGGATAAACAATGCAGATTTATTTTTAGAGTCATCTTTGATCATATTTATGAAGGGGGCTAATAATTCTGGCCACAACTGTATGTATTTTTATTTTTTTTCTGTTAAAATACTTAATATCCTTTATTATATTATATATTTTATTTAATATATACACAAACAAGTATAAAGTAACAATCATTTTAACACTTTATTGACTTTAAATGGCCTGTTTTAAATACATTTGAAGGCCTCTTTGCAATAGGTTTGGTAAGATTTTTTTCATTTTAATTTTTGGATCAAATTGACATTAAAACAGTAAAATTGTGAAATTTTGTTACAATTTAAAATAATATAAAAATGTAATTTATTCCTGTGATGGAAAATCTGAATTTTCAGCATCATTACTCCAGTCTTCAGTGTCACATGATCCTTCAGAAATCATTCTAATATGCTGATTTGCTGCTCAAAAACATTTCTTATTATTATCAATGTTGAAAACAGTTGTGCTGCTTAATATTTTGTCAGCACAATATTTCTTTGAAAAAAAAATCTTACTAAGTCCAAACTTTTGAACGATAGTGTGTGTTCACAGTTTCATTATGTAATCAACTGCTACAAAGCAACTTTAAGTTCTCAATTGCTTTCTTGATACAGCAATGGGCCGCTCTCTACCAACCCCTGACGTTCTATGGTGATCCCCATCTTGATACATCCAGTGAACCTTTACTGAATAAGCTGGACCCAGCCAAGGCATTCCGGGGCAAGGCCAAGCCACCCACTCCCAAGAAGAAACAGCCAGCACAGGTCCCAGCAGGCAGCGGCAGTACAGCTAAAGGACAGGGGGCCTCGGGGAGACACAGTGTGACTAAACGATGACCCCGTTGTTCCAACAAATGCCTGTTGACTGTTCTCATACAGGCGTGTTGACTGTTGGTATTCATCCTGACTTAAGCAGCTTAATTTCTTCTATTGATGCCCATAAGTCTGTGAATGTGTGTGCAAAATATTTATTAAAGATCAAACATGGACATGGATTCCTGAGATTGTTCAATAGATTATTTTGGTAGTAGTACACCATGGGCTGAGAAAGTTGGCCGGAGAAATTCACCCCATAAGCTTTTCGACAGGCATCCATGTCTCTTATTGTTCCTGGAAACATTCCAGCTGGCCTCAATGGAAAGGGAACTTTCCTTAATTGGTCCCTGAACCATTCTTGGTCCTTAACTTGAGCAGGTCTCACACAGATATCTCTGTAGTGCCATTCTTGTTCTTTTCCAGAGAAACACATTCAGGATCTTCTGTAGACTGTGTCTTAGTGCTCTTAAGATCAGGGTGATGTAGCTCTACAAATGCTTTGTAGATTAAAGCCCCAGTCACTCCACCAATAAAGGGGGCCACCAAGGGTACCCACCACCATCCATTGCCTGCCCTGGAAATGCATTGAGTCATTACATTTAATCAAATTAAACTGTATTGTTAGTGTAATTTACACTTCCAGATTAAATAATAAATAAAAATTTAATATTTTTTGCATTGTTATTTATTGTTTTTAATAAATAATTATAATATTATAATAATATATTATTTTTTTATTTTCATGTATTTTATTTAATTGAATTATTTTAAAATATTTATTATTTTGTATAATTAAATCAAGTTCTTAAATAAAATAATTTTACATAGTTTTACATTTTTACAGTGATAGTATATCATGCACCAAATTCAGGCATACCAGTTAAAATATAATTAGTTTTTTTGTTTGTTATTTTCTTGTTACAGATCTGGGGCTGTATTCACAAAACATTTTATCTTACCACTAAGAGTTCTCCTAAATAGCAGTAAAAGTTCTTAGCTAAGAGTTTTCTCTTAAAACCTATTCACAAAGCTGCTGAGACAAACTTTTACTAAGGAATAGACTGAAGTCTTAAGCTAAGAGTAAGGGCGGGGCTGACCTCGTTGCTATGGACTATACACACAGTGATTGGCTGATGGGGGAGGAGTCAGTGATTTAATCATAGAAATATTGTAGAATGAGGTGTCATGTTTCCATATTAAAATAAAGGTTTTAAAATACAAATGTTGCCCTATTCAAATAAATATATATATATATATATATATATATATATATATATATTATTTTTTTTTTTTTTTTTTTTTTTTTTTTTTTTTACTCTATTAAATTATTTGTAAGTGTGAACCCATGAAAACCACTGCCACAGGTAATCGGACAATATTTATTTATTTGTTAAAGATTAATTTTTGGCGTCTCATCATAGATTCAAATCTATAAATCAAATCTTTTTTATTGCATTGCATTTTATTGCATTTATGAAGAAAAGGTTCAGCACCTAAGGCAATATCGCTATTGTCTCAATGGTGTTCAGTGTCTTTGGGTGGATTAGGACTGTTTGTGATTTGGTCTTAGTGACTTAGGAGTCCTCTTGACTACTCCTAACGTTTCACAGATTTAGGAGCTAGTTTTAGCGCTAAAATGCTTTGTGAAATACTCTTAGAGCAAAAATTTAGGAGTCCTAAAATTAGGACTGACACACCCATTATTTTTAAGAGTTTCTCCTAAATCGGCAATTTAGGAGCTACTTTTAGCCTTAAGATGTTTTGTGAATACGGCCCCTGAGCTGATAATTGTGACGTTTCCTGTCAACATTTTAGCAAAATCACAATGGATGTTTCAAGCATTAATCATTATGTGATTAAATAATAATATAATATATATTATGTCTACATTATTTGAATAACTAAATATTTTAATAAACATTCATGTAAACAATACATTATTATTATTATTATTATTATTAATATTAAATAAAGTACCTATATAAAATAACTTTACAAAATAATTTTACAGTGATGGTAAACCATGCACTAAGTTCAGGTCAGGCATACAACTCAAAGTATTTTCCAGTTACAGATCTGATATGATAATTACAGAGCCCCTAAAGGGACATGGGGATGGAAAAAAAAACATGAGATGGAAGGAAAAGTTATATGTCAGTGCTTTTGCATTCTCTCTAGAAACTTTCGCAAAATGTTTGCTTTCCCCTGAGAAACTGTGCATTTTTTTGCGAGGGAACACAAAGGATTTGCAAGCGAATGCAAAGTTTCTCGGGGAACACAAAACTTTTGCGAGTGAACTCAAAAGCATTTAAATATTTTTTCACCATGTCCCTTTAGGGGCTCTGTAGATAATTGTGACTAACTTGAGCAAAATCAAAAACATAATGGATGGTTTTAAGTCATGGACGTGAAGAATTCAGACCACACAGGGTTATCGTGGCTGAAAATGTGGGAAATGTTACAAATCAGTAACTCTGATCCAAACAAATATTAAAGAGTGTTTTATAGCTTGATTTTAGATTATATTTATTTACCTGAAAACCTCCATGCCCCAGCCTGCCATCAGTGTGAAGACTCTTGGCCCCAGGTCTCGTGTGGGATTGATGGCATAGCCGCTGTTGCTCCCCAGAGAGACACCAATGATCAGCACCACGAGCCCCACACCCACAGGCTCACCTCCAGCCACAACCGGCTGGTTTCTCTGGTCCGACAGAGCCATCAGACACAACAACAGCATGGCGGTGCCCACAACCTGATTCAGAGATATTAAAATATCTTCCTCTAAAAGTGCTTAATAGATACAGTCGAGCAATTTTTTTGCACATTGTTCAATTTGAAATACCTGGTCGAAGAATCCAGTGTAGATTGAGATGTAAGGTGCTGGATATGTGGCAAAGATCCCAGCTGTTGCTTTGGGGCCAGACACAGTGAAATTGCCCCCACAGTAATGATGTATAGCATCTATAAAGCACAGTACAGATGTGAGCAAAGAAACCTTGTGGCAGTTTATATGACCTACTCCAACACTAAGAACAAAAATAACTCCTGAAGAAGAAGATGAGTATTTGCTCACCATAATAAAGTGTAAAAATGGTCCCAGCAGCAAGGAAGGAACCCAGAAACTGGGCGAAAACATATAGTGGCAGCATCTTCCAGCGCAAACGGCCAAACACGCACATTGTGAATGAAACAGCTGCATTCATATGAGCTCCTATGTGATAGAGTAAAACATATTGCATTATTGATTGTCATTAAGGAATTTAGGAGAGCTCTGACTTGGTTTTTGGGGTCAAGAGGGTCTCACCTGACACTTTTCCACCAACGTGCACACCCATAGCCACACTTAACCCAAAGCCTATATTTATGCTGAGGTACTCTCCAAAAAAGCCATTTCCTGTGACCACTTGTGCAACACAGCCAAGGCCGAAAACCTGGAATTCAAAAACAGTCTGTCAGAGAAACTAAACAGGCTAATCATGGATGATGTGCAGCAGGACATAATAGGAAAATAAACCCTGATTCAAGGCTTATTTCATGGCTACTTATCAGATAAAAAATTAAATGGACATAAAATGTTGATTTTAGATGTACTTAGTGACTGCGATGAGACAGAAACAGAGTTATTATTGTTCACTAAAAATGGAAGTAAAACTATTAACTCTCTGGTGCTGTTCGCATGGCAGTCGAAAATGACTGATTTGTTTTTCTTTCAATTAAGTAAATGTACTATATTTTAGTTTGATAATGTTTTTTATTTAATATTTTGTATTTTTAGGGGATTTTATGGTACTAAATTATATTTATGGAATAGTTATTATCCTATCTGTTTACCCATTTTTTAACATAGAGACCTGAAAATGAAATTTCCAAATTAAACTGTCATAAACTTGAATTCTTTGGAGCACAAACTTAAGTTTGGTATCTTTTTAAAGATGACACTTGGCAGATTATTGCTGAAGTGAAACAAAAGTAAAAAAAATAAATAAATAAAGTTATAGAAGTTTTTTATTATGAAAAATGCACAAAATACTATTTTTCAATTTTATATGAAATATGTTTCATTTTCCAAAACTTGTTTTACTGCAAAACTGTAAGAATATCAAAGCCATAAATCTAGTTATTTGGAGTGTGCTTCAAATTTGAGCTTGATATCTAAAAAAATGAGCTTTCAGTAAGATTTTGTTTGGGCGCAGTACCAAATGTTTCCACTAGATGAAATTCGCTTCCCATTTGTTTTCAATGCGTGAACAATACCATAAACTACACAAAAAATAAGAAATGTTGCCTTGGAAACTATTTGAAATAAGTTTAAGTTAAAGCACTGAAATGACTAAATGAAAATACTGAACCTAAACTTAAACCAAAATAAAAATAAACATATACACTTTACAATAAGGTTTCATTAGTTAACTACATTAGTTAAAGGATTAGTTCACTTTTAAATAAACTTTTCCTGATAATTTACTCACCCCCATGTCATCCAAGATGTTCATGTCTTTCTTTCTTCAGTCGAAAAGAAATTAAAGTTTTTGATGAAAACATTCCAGGATTTTTCTCCTTATAGTAGACTTGAATGGACACCAAACGATTGAAGGTCAAAATTAGTTTCAGTGCAGCTTCAAATTGTTCAAAATGATCCCAGATGAGAAATAAGGGTCTTATCTAGTGAAACTATCACTCATTTTCTGAAAAAAATTATAAGAAAATTATGTAAGTTTTAACCTTAAATGCTGATCTTGAACTAGCTCTCTTCTTCTTCTTCTCTATTAGAATTCCGGCAGTGTAGACACTGCTAAGTGTATTACTGCCCTCCACAGGTCAAAGTTTGAACTAATTTTTATATGCAATATGCTAGTTCAATAGTATATAACAATTTCAAACTTTGGCCTGTGGAGGGCAGTATTACGCTTAGCAGTGTCTACACTGCCGGAATTCTAATAGAGAAGAAGAAGAAGAGAGCTAGTTCAAGATGAGCATTTAAGGTTAAAACTTATATAATTTTCCATTTTTTTCAGAAAATGAGAGATGGTTTCACTAGATAAGGCCCTTATTTCTCATCTGGGATCTTGTGGAACAATTTGAAGCTGCACTGAAACTAATTTTGACCTTCAATCATTTGGTGCCCATTCAAGTCTACTATGGAGAAAAATCCTGGAATGTTTTCATCAAAAACTTTAATTTCTTTTCGACTGAAGAAAGAAAGACATGAACATCTTGGATGACATGGGGGTGAGTAAATTATCAGGAAAAGTTTATTTAAAAGTGAACTAATCCTTTAACATGAACTAACAATGAACAGTACTTATACAGCATTTTTTTTAATCTTAGTTATTGTTAATCAAATACATTTTTAAGATCAAAAGTTGTATATGTTAACATTAGTTAATGCACTGTGAACTGACATGAACATTTGTTTAGTTAATATTTCCGTATGTTAACAAATGACACCTTATTGTAAAGTGTTACCAAATAAATTATAGCTGAATAGTAATATTTAAAATGTAAAAAATGACAAAAAAATTAAACTAAAATTAAAATGAAAACTGAAAATATAAAAACAAAAGCTAATTCAAAATATGAATAAAACTATAATAGTATATACATAATCCTAAAAAAAAAAAACACTGGACTGAATGTAGGTTTGTTTCACTAAATGACTGGTCAGTTAGCATTTATTGGCCAAGTTTTTGCATTTGGCATGGTCACATTGAGTTTCACCTGATAATGGAAAAATGTATGTCTTGCCAATCTCTCTAAAAATAGAAAGTATGTAGCACATGGTCTGTCTCCTATCAAACTATACTGACCACTCGTGCATCTGTGGGCATGTGATCCAAAGCATTACAATGACAAGTACAAAGACATCATGAATGAATGAATGAATGAATAAAACAATGAAGGAAATCATCAGTAAAATACTCCACAGTAAAATTATATTAACTGTTTTCCAAGCTTGCCATCATCATGATTATTCAAGTCTTTGTGCAATGAAATGAGCAACTATTAAGCAGCAAAATGAATTCTCACAAACCTCTTACCATCATGATGAATGTGCAGAGGGTCTCTGCCAGGACCACTCGAATGCATTCATTCTTGATCTTTAACATGGAGACCACAGTGGGTGCCATATGGCCTCGAATACCGTCCTCCATTATGCTGACTTCCTGTTTAATTTCCTTGCACTTTTTCTGCAATATTCTCCCTCAGTTTTGCTAATTCAGGCTCTTTGAATGGTTGTCATTGGGCTTGTCTGGATTGTACTGTAGTGTTTGTCAGCAATGTCTATTTATATGAAGTATATGCCCCTCCCTATTACTCGTGCATGACAGGAAACACACACTGACAGCAGTATCACGAGTTATTTTCAAATGTTACATCAGTTTCAATTTCAGATAACATAATCCTGCAATATATCATATATATGAACTGATATATGTCTTACAGTAAAACTAATAATTCACTTGTAATTTAACCTCACGCATGTGTATGTTGTAGTGATACAAAGTCTCAGCTTTAATAAAAATCTTATAGTTTTAGTTTAAACTGATTTGTATAGCTACTATTAATAAACTTGAACAATCAAATAATTCAATAAATACAAAATTCTTTGCACTCTGTACTCTCATACTCTATCATCAATATATACCAGAGGTTTGTGCTTGTAATAAAGATAGTTTATCTCTTACTGATTTGTATTGAGGAATGTAGGAACTAGTGGGAAGAGATAAACAGCTAATAGCTGACCAATGTACAACCCAATAGTGTAGGTGAATTTATATATTTAAATTCAAACCTAAATTTATTCAGACACCTTGCACATTTCATTCATTAATATAGTTTATTCACTATAGTTTAAAAAATGGTAATAAAATATGACAAGATCTCTGTGTCAGAAAAAAATTTATCTTAATTATGTCAGATAACACTTAAGCAAAACATGGTCGGGTCACAGTGTCTGAATAATTTTTGGTTCCACATTTTTATCAATTTTACGGGTAGTCCACTGTATGAAGAATTTTTGGGTATAATATGTCACACTTACATAAATGAACTACAGTGAATAAAAAAAAAAAAAAAAAAAATATATATATATATATATATATATATATATATACAGGTGCATGTCAATAAATTAGAATTATTCTGTAATTTAATTCAAAAAGTAAAACTTAAATATATTCTACTTTATTAGACATAAAGTAAAATATTTCCAGACTTTTTTGTTTTCATTTTGATGATTACAGCTTGCTGCTCATCAAAATCAAAAAATCAGTATCTCAAATTATTAGAATATTTAATTTCAAGTTCTTTTAAATGACCATTCTCAGGGTATAAATACTGGGTTTAGGTCAGTAATCCCAACAGCAGTCATGGGGAAGTCTGCTGACTTGACAGTTGTCCAGAAGACGATCATCAGGGTCATTGCTGAAAGAGCTGGCTATTCGCAGAGTGCTGTGACAAAGCATATTCATGGAAAGTTGACTGGAAGGAAAAGGTGTACAAGTGAAAGGAATGACAGCAGGCTTGAGAAGATTGTCAGGCGAAGCCGATTTAAGAACTTAGGAGTGGACTGAAGCTGGAGTCAGTGCATCAAGAGCCACCACACACAGACGTCTTCAGGAAATGGGCTACAACTGTCAAATTCCATGTACTAAGTCACTTCTGAACCAAAGACAACATCAGAAGCGTCTTACCTGGGCTAAGGAGAAGAAAAACTGGACTGTTGCTCAGTGGTCCAAAGTCCTCTTTTCAGATGAAAGTAAATTTTGCATTTCATTCGGAAATCAAGGCCCCAGAGTCTGGAGGAAGAGTGGAGAGGCACAGAAACCATGTTGCTTGAGGTCCAGTGTGAAGTTTCCACAGTCAGTGATGGTTTGGGGTGCCATGCCATCTGCTGGTGTTGGTCCATTGTGTTTTCTGAGGTCCAAGGTCAACGCAGCCGTATAGCAGGAAATTTTAGAGCACTTCATGCTTCCTTCTGCTGACAAGCTTTATGGAGATGCTGATTTCATTTCCAGCAGGATTTGGCACCTGCCCACACTGCCAAAGGTACCAAAAGCTGGTTCAATGACCATGGTGTTACTGTGCTTGATTGGCCAGCAAACTCGCCTGACCTTAACCCCATAGAGTAGACACCAGTGAAGACACCAGTTGGGTCTGGTGAGAGACACCAGACCCAACAATGCAGAAGAGCTAAAGGCCGCCATCAAAGCAACCTGGGCTTCCATTACACCTGAGCAGTGCCACAGGCTGATCGCCTCCATACCACGCCGCATTGATGCAGTAATTCATGCAAAAGGAGGCCCAACCACGTATTGAGTGCATAGAAATGAACATACTTTTCAGAAGCCTGACATTTCTGTTTAAAATATCCCTTTTTTTTTTTTTTTATTGATCTTATGAAGTATTCAAATTTATTGAGATAGTGAATTGGTGGGTTTTTGTTAAATGTGAGTCAAAATCATCACAGTTAAAAGAACCAAAGACTTAAAGTACTTCTGTGTGCATTGAATTTATTTAATACACGAGTTCCACAATTCAAGTTTCAAGTTTCAAGTTTCAAGTTTCAGTTTTATTGTCATATGCATATTCGTACAGAGTACCACAGCAATGAAATACAATGTGCCTTAGCACTCTCTCAGCACCAGTCAATAAATAATATAAAATAAATGGGATAAAATAAAACTAATTTCAAACATACGCTCAAACCTCAGCCCTCCTTCCACTTACGCTATAATTCAGTAACCTTACAGCCTGTGGATAAAAACTGTCCCTAAACGTGACGTACGTGTTGGGATGCTCTGCCAACGTCTCCCTGATGGGAGTTGGGAAAAGAGACTATGTGCCGAATGACTAACATCCTGTATAATTCTCAGTGCCTTCCCAATGCTGCGTTTCCAATAAATATCCTGTAGTGATTCCAATGGAACCCCAATAATTTTTGATGCAGTTTTAACCACCTTTGTCAGAAGATTCAGTTCACTTGAAGTAGCCCTTCCAAACCACACTGTAATATTACCTGTCAGTATACTCTCAATTGTGCAACGATAGAATTTTATTAAAATATTTTGAGACATACCATATTTCTTAAGACACCTCAAGAAATAAAGCCTCTGGTGTGCCTTCTTAATGGCACAGGTAATGTGGAAAGACCATGAAAAATAGTCTGAAATATAAATGCCTAAAAACTTAAAAGTATTAACGATTTCAACTGCAGAGTTATTGATATAGACAGGTGTATGTGTGGGTTTATTTCTTCTAAAATCTATGATGACCTCTTTAGTTTTCCCCACATTCAGGGACAAATTATTTCTATGGCACCACATGATCAATTCACTCACCTCATCCCTATAGGCAGTTTCATTATTGCTGTCAATAAGTCCTACCACTGTAGTATCGTCTGCAAATTTCACAATACTATTTGTGGGATATTTTGCAATACAGTCATAAGTATACAGACTATATAATAAAGGACTAAGACAGCAACCTTGAGGTGCACCGGTATTTAACACTATTGGGGCTGAGTATGTAGTGCCTACTCTGACTGTCTGAGAACGGCCTGTTAGAAAATCCTGTATCCACCTGCAGATGGGAATACAGAGGCCCAGGTCTAACAGCTTAGGTATTAAAATAGAAGGTCTGATAGTATTGAAGGCACTGCTATAATCAACAAACAGCATCCTGACATACGTATCCCTACCCTCTAGATGTTGAAGTGCAGAATGTAAAACCAATGATACAGCATCATCCACAGATCTATTTGATCTATATGCAAATTGTAGTGGATCCGTAATGACAGGAATGCAGTTGTTAATATATGATTTCACAAGCAGTTCAAAGCACTTCATTATCACAGAAGTCAAGGCTACAGGTCTAAAGTCATTCATACAGGTGGCAGTTGTTTGAGTTGAATTACTGAAATAAATGAACTTTTCCATGACATTCTAATTTATTGAGATGCACCTGTATATATATGTGTATACAGTAGTTATATAATAGTTTTTATTAATATTTTGAATTAACTTTTATTTTCATATTTTAATTTTTTATGTGATCTTGTCATTTTTTTCATCTTGTTTTTTCCAACAATTTCTAAATATTTTTAAATTTTTTATTTCAGTTTTAGTTTTATTTCAATTACACTTCAACTTATTTTAGGTAGTTGCAAGTCAACCTTTAATATTTTCGTTTAGTTCAAGTTTTTCATCTAATATTATAATAAAGCTAGTGAAGAAATACTTTATTTTTAACTGTGAAATTAAAGGTGAAGTGTGTCATTTCTGTGCATCACCAAAAGAAAATGCAAAAATTGTTTCCAAATTAAACAGGTTTCCAAAAAGTTTCCCTGTTATTAGGTGGAGAAATGCTCTTCTCCTTGCCTGAATGGATTAAAAACGTCTAAAACTAATGGGGATATTATTTTGGTTTTTATGTGACCTCTATATCTATCTCCGGTTACAAGGACTCGTCCTGCTTCTGGATTGCTAAGATAGCGGTTCTGTGCTTCACCAACCACCCATGAGATACAAACCGAACTATACACACTCACACAGACACTACAAAGTGACCAGTTTGATCTAACACGGCCCATATGGTTCATAATAGCAATTATACGTTTTTTGGCCAATTAGAGACCTGCGAAATGTAACCAAATACTGTATATATAATTGTTTTGTGCACCATATTTACAGTTATATATTGGAAAATAATGATACATGATAGTAATGATGCATTATTTGCTGAGTAATATGACCTAAGCACTACAAACAGTGAAAGGGACCTAGAATTTCCTCAGCAAAGATAAAGGCTGATCAGTTTGGTGATAACAGGCCACTGACCTTCCTTTGCTCATGTGTGGACAATGAAAAGCTGTTGTAACGTTTTTAAAAAGCTGAACGAAAGTTTAAGAGAGCCACTGGAATGCAAAGCACTGTATTTTTATGTATCAGTGAGATTATGAGAACACTCAGGGCCTGTGGGTGTGGACGGATGGATCGGAAGGGACTCTGAAGGGAAATTGGGGGTGTTTGTATTGTGTGAAGGGAGAAAATATTTGCTGACAGCTTCCTCAGCTTCCTGTGAGTCCAGGGGTCTCAAACTCAAATTGGCTGGGGGCCGTTTCTGTGATTGACACCTAATAGGAGGGCCATTTTAATATTCAAGCACAAGAAAGCGCAACATTTCTGAACATTTACTTTCCTTCGCATTATTTCTCATTTACTTCAAATTTTATTTCTAAAATTAGATCCGCTCTAATAGATAGATCCGTTTAGATCCACTCTGACGGACAACAAAAAACTCCCTGAAACTTCCTAACTCTTCCATCCAGATATAGTGGAATTCTCTGTTTTAACTGTTATTTCTATTTCTTATGCGTTTCATTTGTATTATTATGTATTTGGTTCTTCTTTATGTAAAGCACTTTGAATTACCATTGTGTATGAAATGTGCTATACAAATAAAATTGCCTTGCCTATTTTTGCCCATACTTAAAAAAAATGAAACAGCGGTGTCTCTATCATTGTTATCATCAGTATTAATTTTTAACAGCTAGTGCAAATATTTTCCCTTACTTTATTTTAGCTTAAATAGCATCAAAATTGAACTGAACAAATGCAATCCCTGAATACATTAGTACACTATTCTATTTCTTGCCAGACATCTGCTACGCTTCTGCTCACACAGCTGAGCCACGACTTACGCGAGTGCTTTTACTGTCATTTAAGCAAACACGCTCATAATAGAAGTGACGCTGTCGCGACGCGCACGTGGTGCGGCGAGCTCGTTTTTCCGGGCGCGCATATGCCGCGGCGAGATGAAAACATCTCAACTTTTGTGGCAGGAACAACTGATCAGCTTCGGCCTTTCCTTAACAACATCGAACAGCCGAACAGCTGATCATAGCTGTAGGGTGGGTTTTTATTTTCATCTCCATAAATATATATACCACTGTACTAAGTTTTGGTTGGCCTTGTAGATTATCCATGAAGCATTCATGAAGTAAAACCTGCACACATACAATATTCCAAGGGTTGTCCCGTATGAGCAAGTTTTATCTGATTTTTCTGTTTGTCAAAGGAATGCTGAACACAGCATAAAAGGAAATCTGGAGGACAACAAATCTCCTCAGCCAACTTGACCTTTCAACTGCATGTAGGCGGCTCAGAATGTGTCTTCACGTTACATCGTTACGCCAATCACTTGTTTCTCTTTAAAAGTGAGTCACTGAATCGTTGATTCATTCCAAATGCTGATTCATTCAGAACAAAACACAAAGTAACTGGCAATATTGAAAGTCGTTCAATTTTAACTTCCTGACTTTATACTGTTGTAAAAAATAATATTACCAAATCGTGCTGCCTCTTTGTTACTCAAATAATTGTTATAAAATCGGCTAGAGCCTTCATTTCTATAGTCTAACGTGACGTTTTCGAATTAGTAGCCTAAACATAGTAACAATTAATTTAACTAGCAAAGGCAGATCCTGGTTTTTGGTGCAAGGAAGTAGTTCCACACACAAGAGGGTATTTCGTCACTGGATGGTGTTCCCCATAGCCTATACTTGACGTGAATTATTGTTTAAAAAAAAAAAAAAAAAAAAAAATATATATATATATATATATATATATATATATATATATATATATATATAGGCTACTATTTTAGTTCATGCTATTTTAATCATCGATATGTTCTCATAAGCACACAATAATTGTATATTTCATTCATAATAATAAAAAATATTAACATTTGTTAAAATTATTAAAATTAAAAAAAAAATGTTTTTCCGATAAATAAATCAATATATTTTATTTACGAAATGTGTATTTACTCTGACGTATTTGAATAGTCCGTGTGGATTTGCTCCTCAGGTGTGAATATACTTGTCTCATGTTCCAAGGCGAAATCTATCTATCTGTTTGTCTGTCTGTCTTTTACTGTAATTGGAGCTGCTTCAACTCATAATTGTAGGCTTATATCTGCAGGTCTATGATCAAATGAGTTCCGACGTTAAGACCCAGAGGAGTGTTTGCTCTGTGTTAATGAGACGGTCTTGAATTCCTTCAGTGCATTTACAGTCTTTGCCCTGTGCGCGGGCATAGTGCGCAGTCGTGCCAGGGTCAGTCAGGCTAAACTAGGCATTTTGTCTCTTTTAAGTAAACCGAGGATTTTAACGGAGGCACACGGACTTGTTAAATGAACTGGGAGTGGAGTGACATATATTCCCATCCGTTATGGATGGTTTCAACGGCGATCTTGGCCATAATTGTGCGCGCGCAGCGGAAAGTGCCCTGGAACCCGCGCGCCTGTCCCGTGAAGTTAAAAGGAAAAACTGCGATTATCACTGGCGCCAACACTGGTGAGAGTCTCAACTTTACTATTTAAAATATTAATAAATTATGTTTTTAATGATTGGTGAACATACAAATGCTTAAATGGGAAGAATTGCGGAAAATAACTTTACGCAGAAGACAAATTACACATCGTATCAAAGATGAAGCGATAAATAATGTCACAGAAAAAAATACAAGGAAGTTTAAGACATGTTTTATCATTAGAAAGTCTAAAATAGTTTTCATATTTACGCAGAGTGGTGGATATGCCTCACTAAAACTGGCTACACTAGCAGACAGGCTCGTATCAGATGTTTCACATGTGTGGTATGTGTCTGTAGTGGTTTATTTCATGGTGAAGCTTAATTGAAGTTTGATTTGATGATAAAAGTAAAGATATATTTTTATAACCAAAACACTGTTGGAATGTGCTGTTCTCTTGCATAAAGTCTTAAATAATTCTGTTATTATCCACTACACTTTTACAAATAAAGGTTCTTTATTGGCAATGATGGTTTCATGAAGAACCTGTTAACATCCACGGAACCTTCCCATTCCACAAAATGTGCTTTATAGTGGAAAATGGCTCTTTAGATTATTAATATGTTCTTCACAATAAGAAAAACATGGTTTTTTTTTAAAGAATGTTTCACTAAAAGGTTCTTTGGGGAACCAAAAATGGTTCTTCTGTTGGCCAATTCACACTGCACAGACAAATGCAAACAAACACGTTTGTTGGGTTTTGTTGGACCAGTGTGTTATCCCTGCCTGCATCTGTTGGCGTTGGTCAGGGTTTCTTTTCACCTGAGTGAACATGTTCAATCAGCGTTTGTTAGTGTCTGTTGGGGCAATGTGAACATGATAGTTATTTTTCATAAAATTCTAAATCCAACGGCCATCTTGTTTGTTGGCATTTGTCTGCGCAGTGTGAATTGGCCTTATATGGCATCACTACAAAAACTTCCTTTTGGAACCTTTATTTTAAGAGTGTACTGCTGGGTCATTCATCTCTGGAGTGTATTGCTGGGTCATTCATCTCTAGTTTTTACCTCTCAGGGATTGGGAAGTTCATTGCCCTGGACTTTGCCCGTCGTGGGGCGCGGGTGATCCTGGCGTGCCGGAGCGAGGCTCGTGGGACTGCAGCGCTGCAAGAAATCAGAGACAGCAGTGGGAACCAGAACGTGCATCTACGTCTGCTTGACACCTCGTCGCTCGAGTCTGTCCGGAAGTTTGCGGCACGGATCTTGGAGGAAGAGAAGGAATTACACATCCTGGTCAATAACGCTGGGGCCTCAGGTGGAACGGCCATCTCGCTCTCTTTCTCTCATATACTATATGTCCATATTGTGTTGTATATGTCCATGTAAACAGTAGTTTGTTCATTCCTACAGGCCTACCCAGTAAGATCACCGCTGATGGGTTGGAAATCACATTTGCAACCAACCACATTGGGCCATTCCTGCTCACCAGTTTGCTTTTAGGTCAGACATTCCCATTGCTTATGCTTTTATTCCAAACTCAAAAAGACAATCTGCAAGTAACACTCATATATAATGCCTTTTCTTTTTATTGTCACATAGACCTTTTGAAGAAATCAGCCCCAGCTCGCATCGTAAATGTTTCATCTATGAATCACTGGAAAGGCGAAGTGGACTTTTCCCATTTCCGTGGGGACAATCTTAGCAATGTGATGGATGCTGCATATAACCACACCAAGCTGCACAATGTCATCTGGACCAATGAGTTGGCACGCAGACTTCAGGGCACAGGTACATGTCCAAAACGCATCTCACTACACTGACTGTCTGCTGTCTGCCATTAGAAAATGAGCAGACAGTCGTAATTAGATTTTGATTATTAGAATGCTTGACCCAAGGATCAGCATTCTCCCCTAAAGCCGTGCACACACTTGATTGGCCTGACGGAATGAACAAACTTATATCCTTGGAACCTTGGACCACGACGGACAAAACAAATTTGATTGTCACTCTGGCAAAATTTCAGATATATAGATTTTTTTAAAAACCTACTTTTGCTAACTACTCCTAGGTTTTTAGCTCATTCGGAACCAAACCAGTGCAGTACAATTCTCTGGACTTTCTAAATCAATAATTATCAAAATTTGAACTTTACCCTTTGGATAGCTATAACAAGGTCATTTAGAAAACAGGAGTGGCAAAATATACTCAAAAGCCTATAAATCATAAACAAAAACGTGGAACTTCAAATACTTGAGCACATGTGACACAATATTCTAAACATGCCTGCAAACATTTATGTTAAAAAGCTTTAAAAACCACGTATTTCCTTAGTAAGTTACCTGAATTTGCTGTAAATTCCATCTATGATCTAATTGGTTACATGCTTGCTAAAAACAAAATAGCTTCTTATGCATATGCTTAAAGGTGCCCTAGAATTGACATTTTACAAGATGTAATATAAGTCTAAGGTGTCCCCAGAATGTATCTGTGAAGTTTCAGCTCAAAATACCCCATAGATTTTTTATTATACCATGTTTTAACTGCCTATTTTGGGGTGGCATTAAAAATGCTCTGATTTGGGGTGTGTACACCTTTAAATTCTCGTGCTTCCCACCCCCAAGCTCACGACTCCATTACACATTGCATAAACAGTACTGAAGTTCACAATATAACTCTCAATATGGATGCAGCATATCAGATCACGTAAGTATGCCATGTATTTTGTGGATGTTTGCTAACATTTGATTCTGAATGAGTTTGATAGTGGCTAATGAGACTCGATAAAAATGAAGATGCGTTTATGAATTATACTGACTACAAGCGTTTTTGGGTAATAACGACATGGCTCTGGTCTCTGTGAATACAGTAAGAAACATGATGAAACATAAATGTGGTAACTTTAACCACATTTAATAGTACATTGGCAACATGCTAACAAAACATTTAGAAAAACAGTTTACAAATATCACTAAATATATCATGGATCATGAACAGTTATTATAGATCCATCTGCGATTTTCGCCATTGTCATTGCTTGCATGCTTCACAATACCTGCAGAACTTCTGATGATTCGGCTGTGCAGCTCCATACGTTAATACTGCCTTGCCTTGAACACGGGCTGGTATATGCAAATGTTGGGGCCCTACATATTAATGATGCGGACTGTTGCGTCACAGTCAGTGTTATGTTGAGATTCGCCTTTTCTTCCGTGGTTTTTCATGCACGAGATTTACATATGTAGGAGTAAACAGTGGTGTTTTAGGCTCACTGTATGTCATTTCCATGTACAGAACTCTTATTATTCAACTATGCCAAGGTAAATTCAATTTTAAATTCTAGGGCACCTTTAAATGCCTTAAAGTGCTTGAACCCCGATAATTGCTGCTAAATTTGGATTTGGCATTGCTTGATGATTCAGTACCCTATTATGTGCATAATCCAATATAATAAATGTATTAATGATTTTTGTAAAAATTTAAGTCTTTACTGTAACACTTATGATCAATTTAATGTGTCCTAGCTAAAAAAAATACTCAAAAGGTCTTCCTTTTTCAAAATGATGCAGTGATGCAACAACTGGCCATCACACATGTTTTCACTTTCTTCAACAAAACAAAAGGATCTTTTATTGTTTTGTGTGTGTTTCAGGAGTAACAGCAAACTCTCTGCATCCAGGTGTAGTTATGACAGATGTAATGAGAAACTATAACTTCATTATCCGATTCCTCTTCAACTTGGTCGGCTTTTTCTTCTTCAAAGTGAGTCGTCTATCAATCCATTGACGCTAAACAACACACAACATCTCCTGGCTTGCTTCCTGCCAACTTCTCTAGAACCACTAGTGCACTAGTTCCCAAAACAGATGGGTCACATCTGTTAGTGTTTTTTGTTCTTACTGCAGTTCTGCCACAATGTCCTAAACATTCTATTTAATAACCTCTAAACTTCAGCTGTGTGTGGGAGCTACTCCAAACCATAATGCATAACATAGCAGTTTGGTTAGTTTAAAGTGTCCCAATTATGCTGTGCTAAATGTTCTCAATTTAGTTTTGAAGGTCTCCTACAACAGGTTTTCAAATGCATCAAAGGTAAAAAAAATAAATAAATCTCATAATACACAATGCACATCACCTCATTTATTAAAGAGCCTGAAAATGGTTCCCTTTCGAAAGGGAACTTCTACTCTGCGCTGACTGCGCTAGGGGAACGTCCTCCGTGACCCATGCTCGAAATGCAAAAATCACCACACTCCAATCCTATTGGCCGGCGATAGCCTATCACGTCAAACGGCGCGAACCGTGACGTATAAAGGGAGCGCCTGGGGAAACAGCCGACATCCTTTTGTCTTTTCACGACTGCTTTTGCTCGTGCCTTTTTCACTCTGCCAAAAGAAAATATGTCTGCTAAATCGTTCATGAAGTGTGCTGATCCTTGTCCCAGGTTTTCTGACACCGGAGGACACACACAACTTGTGCGTTTTCTGTCTGGGCGAGGAGCACGCACGGTCAGTACTCAAGGGTGCTGCCTGTGCTAACAGTGAGCGTTTTTCTATGGAAACGCTCCGTTCTCGTTTGGCCCTCTTCTCGAGGGGAGAAGTGCCACCACCGCTGCCTGGTGGTTCCGGCCCCGTTCGTGCTCGTGCTCGTGCTCCCCCTGTTATGTCTATCCCCCTGCGGTTGTATAGTTCCTAGTTCTGGCCTCCTTCTGAGGAAGTTGCTGGCTGTTTTTTGCCCATATTTTCCCTTCATATGTTTATGCAGGCATGTTATGTGAGCGTGCTTGTGCTGCCACAGGTTACACCTGTTTTTTATGATAGCAGGCTTTATCCGGCCTCTATATATGAATACGGTGTTGTTGTTGTACTCCCCGGTTAGGGTTTGTGTTTCACTGTGTGCATCACCTGGATCGCACACTTGAGTGTAGTGTAGGGAATTTTGTTTACCTGACCTCTCCCGGTCGTTTGCACCACAGCATCTGGGGTTCATTGCTGTTTGATTGTTGGCTATTTGTTTTTAGCCTCTCTGTATGCAGCTTGTTTGGATACAGCGCTGTTGGTCTACGATGCTGGTTACGCTCACGCTGTTTAGCATGATTTACATTGCCTGCTGGAATGTGTATGCCTAGGCTCAGGTTGTGTAGCTAGTTCCCTTAAATTTGTCATTTTAGGTTATACTGGCCCTTCCTTGTAGCTAGGGCCCTGTCATGACCACGGGCCGGTGCCACATGGTTCTTTAAGCAGCAGGCCTCTCCAGGCTTCTCTTATAGCTTCCTGTTGGCCCAGCTACGCTGGTCGTGTACGGGCATCATTCCATGATTTAATAAATGCACTAGCTATCAGCGCACGCTTTTAAGGTTACAGGCCGCTTTCAGGCCTTCCTTTGCTAGCATGTCGGAGTTTAGCTTGATACTCCTCTCGCTGAGAGTAAAAGATGTTTTTACTGAGTATTTTGTGCGTTTATTCCCTTTAGCTCTAGTCGAGCTAAAATATTTTCCCTGTCTAATTAACGGGTTCTATTTTTGCTCGTAGAACTTTAGTGGCCGCTGGCTGATGTCGCGTGTGACGGGTAGGCCGTAAAGGCCTCCTGTGGAGCGTGCTGACCTTCGACAGCAAAAGGGATGATTTCGCCGGCTGGCCGGGTCTCGGGTTGACTATGACCTCCTGTGTAGTCGGTCTGTTCAGTCTGAACCCCGATAACACTGCCACGAGCTGATGCCACGTGCTTGCTGGGATTATAGGCCCACGGGGCCTTTCCTTAGTGCATGATGGCGTATGTTGTACTCCTCTTGCTTAAAGGGTAGAAAGGTACTTCACCGAGTGCACTGCTCGTTGGTTTGTGTTGGACGGGCTGTCTCGTGGGCACTTGCAGCTGTTATGTCTTGGTGTTTGCTCCACCTTGATATGCAATAGGGTGTGGCCCTACAGGCCATCCTGGGCTACCGCCGTCTGCATTCAGTTCTCTGGTGAACTCTGGTTATGTTGCAGGCCCTTTTCCCGGCCTCCATGACTATGTGCCCGCTTTACGGTCTGTCTGTTAGGTTGAGCTTTGTACTTCCCTTCAGGGTTAACGGCGTAATTGTGCTTAGCTCCCTAAGCTGGTTTGGTTGTAGACTTCTATGAAGTCTCCCGTTAGACCGGCCCCAGGCTGGTTTGTGCTCCCCTGGGTCAGGGGTCTTTAGCGCACAGCCTCCTCAGCACCTTGTTAACGGCTGAGTAGATCCTTGGATGAGTGGTTGTACTCCCCACATACGATGGTCCATAGCGTTTAGCTGAGTTCCGCTCTCCAGGATGCCCGTCTCTGCATGTGGGTTTGAGTTGCTTACTGCCTTTCGCAGTCGCTCTTTCCTGCTCTCCTCTTTGGAGTTTGCGCTTGGAGATTCTGTATATCAGACAAGGTTGGCTAGGCCAGATTTAGCTTCGCTGGATCTGGCTAGGCCTCCTTGGTGGCAGCGGGATGGATTTTCCCCCCGAGTGACTGGCCGAGGTTCCTTTGGTTCCTTGGCCACATTCCCTTAAAGGGACCACCCCCTCTCGGGGTGTTGGTTCCAGATGCTCGAGCAGCCTTGGTAGGCTTTTTCCGGAAGGCCTCTTTTAGGCTCAGCTTGGGCTGTTGGCCATAGGGAATGCTGTCACTGACAGCCTTGGAGTTCTGCCCCCGGTTTTTCCCTGGAACTGCCGGATATGTGTCCAGACATTTGGACTGGCATTCTCCTCTAGCATGGCGGCGTGGGTATATCGTTCCTCTAGCGCAGTCAGCGCAGAGTAGAAGTTCCCTTTCGAAAGGGAATGTCTCAGGTTACGTATGTAACCATGGTTCCCTGAGAACAGGGAACAAGACTCTGCGCTTTCATGCCATGCCATGCAAATTTGTCACAATAAAGTAAGGCTGGAATTACTGATTACTGATTCTTTTTGGCAGACAATAACTTTTATTTGTCAAGTACTTTGATCTTTGAAACTTTGCAGACCTTTTACATTCTCAAACAGCTACTGTATATTACATGCTGCATGAAAGGGAAAATCTGAAAAGCAACTATAGGGGCACTTTAACATTGATTGTCATCAGGGTTGGGGAGTAACGAAATACATGTAACTTAGTTATGTATTTAAAATACAAAATTTGAGTAACTGTATTTCATTACAGTTACATTTTAAATGGGTGGTAATCAAATTACAGTTACATCCACAAAGTATTTTAGATTACCAAAGTAATTACTTTGAATTTATTTCATTTAAACATTAATGTAAACTGTGACAGGCAATTAATGTAAACAGCAATTGGTGATTCTCTGACTCTGACAGTCTACAAAAGCATCCTAAGCTAAGGTCATACCCCTTTCAGAACATGCAACATTTTAATAATTTTAACAAAGAGGGTTCATAAAAATTGCATGTTATATTTATTTAGTACTGTCCTGAGTAAGCTATTTAACATAACAGATGTTTACACTCAACAAATGACCGAATTTATAAAAATTGCCCCATTCCTAAATTTAAATACCCATGAATCTTAAAGGTGCCCTAGAACTTAAAAAAAAAAAAAATGTAATATAAGTCTATAGGTGTCCCCTGAATGTGTCTGTGAAGTTTCAGCTCAAAATACCCCATAGATTTTTTTTTATTCATTTTTTTAACTGCCTATTTTGGGACATAATTAGAAATGAGCCGATTCAGGGTGTGTGGCCCTTTAAATCTCATGCCCCAAGAGCTCGCGCTTGCCTTAAACAACATAAAAAAAGTTCAAACAGCTAATATAACCCTCAAAATGGATCTTTACAAAGTGTTTGTCATGCAGCATGTCTAATCGCGTAAGTATGGTATTTATTTTGATGTTTACATTGATTCTGAATGAGTTTAAGGCTATGCTCTGTGGCTAAGGGCTAATGCTACACTGTTGGAGAGATTTATAAAGAATGAAGTTGTGTTTATGAATTATACAGACTGCAGGTGTTTAAAAATGAAAATAGTGACCGCTCTCTTGTCTCCGTGAATACAGTAATAAACAATGGTAACTTTAACCACATTTAACAGTACATTAGCAACATGCTAACGAAACATTTAGAAAGACAATTTTCAAATATCACTAAAAATATCATGTTATCATGAATCATGTCAGTTATTATTGCTCCATCTGCCATTTTTCGCTATTGTCCTTGCTTGCTTACCTAGTCTGATGATTCAGCTGTGCACAGCTCCAGACATTAATACTGGCTGCCCTTGTCTAATGCCTTTCATAATGTTGGGAACATGGGCTGGCATATGCAAATATTGGGGGCGTACACCCCGACTGTTACGTAACAGTCTGTGTTATGTTGAGATTCGCCTGTTCTTCGGAGGTCTTTTAAACAAATGAGATTTATATAAGAAGGAGGAAACAATGGAGTTTGAGACTCACTGTATGTCTTTTCCATGTACTGAACTCTTGTTATTTAACTATGCCGAGGTAAATTCAATTTTTAAATCAAGGGCACCTTTAAACTCACAATTGCGTTTTTATAAAGTCAGAATTGGGAGATATAGGCCCGGTTTCACAGACAGGGCTTAGATTAAGCTAGGATTAGCCCTTAGTTCAATTAGGAAGTAGCTTTTATAAACGTACCCTAGAAAAAAAAACATTACTAGTGTGCATCTTGAGACAAAACAATGGCAATGACATATTTTAAGATACGTCGATACAAGTTGCTTTCAGTTAAAACAGCTCAAACATGCATTTTAGTCTAGGACTTGGGTTAAGCCTTGTCTGTGAGACCGGGGGATTAACTCACAATTGCAAGTTATAAAGTAAGAATTGCGTGACTTATTTTTTAAAAATTGAGAGTTTATATTTCAGAATTTTGACTTCTTTTCTCAATATTAGGAATTTATATCTCACAATTCTGACTTTATAACTCGCAATTGCAACTTTATATCATGCAAATTTGAGGAAAAAAAGTCAGAATTGAGATAAAAACTCGCAATTACCTCTAAAGTATTTAGATTAAGTTACAGAATTTGGGTAATCTAACAAAATACGTTACAAATTACTTTTTAAAGCATGTATTTTGTAATGAAATACATTTTAAAAGTAACCTGCCCAGCCCTGATTGTCATTTAACATTTTAAAGTTAAACATTTAAAATACTTATAGTCTACACAACAGTCTCCGTGCTCACAGCGTCACAGACATCAACATATTAAGGATTTATAAAAGATGAATCACGGTATGGAGATAAAGGTTATGATTATAATTTCTTTTGAAGTATTACACCACATTGTGTGTGTAAATTAGCACCATTTGTTGTTTGCTTGTGGTATGAGAGGGAGTGTTTGGACCTGAAAGCGCTGCAGCATGACGTCAAACTTAACAACAGTCAGGGACTTAGAAGCAGAAATTGCCTAGTTTCCTGGAAGGAGTGAAATAAAAATTTGCATATGGTAATTGGAATTTTTTTTTATTGCACAATTCTTACTGATTTTGGGACCGGTGACGTAAGTTTCATTTAAACACTAGGGAGGACACAAACCTCACAGCTCAACTATTTAACAACAGCACATGAGATTTGTCAAGTGTCACTTGTTTATCTTGTTAGCCAGCACACCCTCTTTTGGAAAATCCAAAAAAATGACATACCCAAACTAAAACAGATACAGTTCATGAACCCTTTGCACTAAAAGCATAAGTAAGGTCTCATTTGAAAGCAGACACTTTGCAGTTTATTGTAAAGTCATAGTTAATTATTGTCACAATGAGGAAAATAGTTAAAAATAGCTTCAAATTTTGAAAAGTTATTAGAAATTTATTTTTATGAAATATCTTCATGGAAATAAAAGTGAAGTTGGCCTTCACTTCATTTCTAGCAATCTAGAAATGCACTGCAGCTAAAGCCACATGTCTGACCATGTTATATTTCAAATCTGAAGATGATAAGATTAAAACTCGTTGTTTTATTAAATGTTTTTCAAGACCATGTCATGTGATTTTATTTTGACAAAGACTCTAAAATGCTAACTGATGTTTATTGGCATCTAAGCATCTATTTAAGTGTATTGTCTCGTTTGTTATGTGGTGCTAAACCCCATTCAGTTTCAGTCTCCCCTGAACACATTCACACCTCTCTGGCCTGCTTATGGCTCTAATTATTCTTTTCTTTTGTCTCTATTATAATTACTGACGATGTTCTATTCAAGATGATTTAATCCCTCATTTCTTTCACCAAACTTCTCACTTCACCTTCTTTCAAACTGTATCTAATGCCCTTCTTGCATAAAAAGAAAACAATCAGTGAGCTGTACAATTCAAAATTATTTATTTGCATTAGCTCAGAACAGGTGCATCTCTGGGCTCGTTAGCATGTTAGCTTAGCACACCAACAAAACACGACAATTTATAAGATTAAAACCACGTTTTTGCTCCAAATTTAAAAGTCGAGTGTTTTAAATATCCTTCTGTGATGTGATGTGATGTGGCTTCGGATCAAAAATCAGACAGAAAATATATAATTTTATGCTATTCTGCACAATGAGAAAAGCTATCTCGATTAGCATTGCATTATAAATATAATATAATGGATACCCGACATGGCGAGAAGAACACAGATAAACCACATATCATCACAATCGTGTCGATCTGTATGTTATATCCATGGTTTTAGCGATCTCTGGAAGCCTTTGTTAGTCCCTGGAATGTCACATGGTATGCCTGTCCTTCATTACGCGTCATTTGTGGACTAAATATGCACAGAGCGCCCTCCGGCTGCAGGTATGACTTGAAAACACAGTACATCAGAGTATCCAGCGTAATAAGCGTAATAAGGACAACAGCGCGTTTTGGGTAAAAATTTAATAAATATTGCTCCTCTGTATAGAAAATTGACATAAACGTATGAGAATCCATCAATATTTCTCAAAATGTGCATGCTTTTAAGCTAAAAGCCCTGAGGGATGTTATTTTGTCGAGTTTTTTCATGACGATCTCACAAGAGTTTTTTCTCAGTGGCTGAAGCTCATATTTCAATGAAAAGGTAACGACTCCGTTTTTCATATTCATAACTCCCGACGCATATTAACAAATAACGGTCACTATATGATATTGAGAGTAAAATAGAGATTAAAAATTTAAGCTTGAGACTTAGATCTTTTTAATGATGTATAGTTTGTCAAGGTAATTACATTACATCTAACAGTAAATTTGAGCTAATTTAAACAAAGAAGCTTCAGCGCGTCCTCGTGCAGGTTAACATGTAAAAAAATTGTTTAATATCCATTGTGTGTTTTTGCATTTTTTCCATCACAGACTGCTGAAGAGGGGGCTTTCAGCCCAATTTACTGTGCCATTTCAGAGGAAACAGAGGGAATCACTGGAAAATACTTTGACAGTGACTGTTCCCTGGTCCTTCCAGCACCTCCTGCCAGAGATCCTGCCCTTGGAGTGAAGGAATATGAGTTCTGTGAGAGACTGACTGCCAAACCGTAAAGAAATAAACCACTTAGAGAAAACTCTGTCATCATTTATTCGCCACATGTTTCTCCAAACCTGTGTGGTTTATTTCTTACACAGAAAAAAAAGGTAGTTTGGTGGAATGCCCCAACTGCTCTTTATCATACAATGAACATCAGCTGTCCATGTGGCCCGTGTGCTATATTCCAAGTGTTCTGAAGCCGTTTGATAGCTTTATGTGAGGAACAGACTGAAATGTAATTTTGCCAAATAATATCCTTAAGTTCCATCAGAGTCAGACACGGCTGTTACGTAAACCATTTTTATAGAGCAGAACAAGCAAACATATTGTACAAAATCTCTTTGAATAAAGAACATATAAAGGCTCAGTCTGTCATTATATCTTTTTTGTACACACAAACTTACAGGGAGTTGTTCTTTTAAACATGATGTTTTTGATGTTACCTTTTGCGATGTGATGGTAGTTTTCTCAAACTTACCAATGGGATACAGAATTAACTTAATCTTAATTAATCTCAAAATGCAATGTGAATGCACTTTTCACATGTAGACACATCAAATGGTTCAACATATGTTTTGCAATAAAAGCCTAACGCCTCTTTTTTTTTTTTTTTTTTAAATGCTCAAATCTGTTTCCTATCATTTCCAACCAACATGCTGACCCCACACATACACATATATGCTCTAAATGACTATAACACTTCATCCTATGCACTGCCATTCAAAAGTTTGTTGTTGGTAAGATTTTATGAGAAATGAATCATTTTATTAAGTGAGGATGGATTAAATTGATCGAAAGTGACAATCAAGGCTTTTACATTGTTATGTCTATTTATGTTCTTTAAAAATATTAAGCAGCATATTTATAAGAAATATTTCTTGAGCAGCAAATCAGCATATTAGAATGATTTCTGAAGGATCATGTGACACTGAAGGCTGGAGTAATGATGCTGAAAAATCAGCTTTGATCTCACAGGAATAAATGACATTTTAAAATATATTCAAATAGAAAACAAATATTTTTAATTATAATAATATTTCACAATTTTACTAATTTTGCTATATTTCCTTCAAATAAAAAATTAAAGACTTTCAAATACATTTCAAGTTTTGAACGGTATAGTGTAAATAGCAAGGTTTCAAAGGCATTTGTGCAATAAAAGGAGAATCTGAGATGATTTTACCATAACCATTTGGCATTTTAAATGACAATATTTATTAATATAGTAAAAACTAACAAGCATTTGAGTTTAGAGTCAAATTAAAACAGATGCAATTCAACATTATAAACATTATATTATCATAAATGAAAAATTCACCTATATATATGACAAGAAACTGAATTTGCATGCAATTTCATTTTATTGTGATTCATTTACATTCATAGACAAAATATTTGTGCTTGCAATTGTGGCGAATCATCAGACTGCAATTGTCGTTGAATGCAGATAAAAATGCCGGCCTTATTTCACTGTCAAAATAGAGCACAAACATCAGAATGGTCCGTACAGTGTGTACAGATGAAATAAAGAAAGACATTTTACTGTATGGATTTAAATGCTCCTTACCGGTCTCTGGCTCTTCTACAATGTTCTGCAGCATCTTACCAAAAGCAGATCCAATGTGGCCCTTTTTAGCAGTGAGCTTCAACCCTATTTCTACAAGCTGGCCCTTCACACAGTAACACAGTCAGTCAGAAACTCAAATACATTATGACATACATAAAAATAAAACACATGCTGAGATTCCTCACCGCTGACTCTCCTCTGTTCTCCTCTGGAGACATCTCGTCAATCAAAACCTCCTCTGCCCGCAGATCAGCATCCTTCCTTCCCTCCTTTTCCTGTTGAAGATTAAGGGAGAAATTAAATACCTCATTTTACCAGACTTTTTTAACTCAGGCTTCACTGGAGGTTGAATTGAAATGAATAGTCACCCTGAGCTCTCTCATCTCTTTGGGGCTGAAGAATGCGATGTGTCCCTCTGCCTGGTCAGCCTGAAGAGCAATAACATACACCAGCACCAGACATCCTGTAACTGCTCCACGCATCTTTGGGTGACATAAAAACATAAATCAGCAAGTATTAAACACAACATGGTAGATAACGGTGTACTGCTCATGCTTTTGTTGATAAGTTAGTTCCAGTTGTGACGCAAAGCAGTGAGAATTAGAGATAGGATCTATTTTCATGATAAAATCAAGAAGCGTGAGAGAGACAGAGAGGCTGAGAGTTGTACCTTTGTACAGCATGCAGGTGGCCTTCGTGGCAGGGTTTATGTTTGTGTCAGTGGTCAGAGAGCAGTCAGCTTTATAGGAACCCTCGGATCACACTAAGCTCTTATTTACTATCTCTGACGTATGTTTCCATAAACTCCTCCACCTTGACCATAGAGACAAGAGAGGACTTGACATAACTTGGTTGTAGTCAATCTAGACTTGGTGTATGTTACATTTTTGTATATTAGAGCTTAGTAAATGTAATTACCTAGCTATATGTTATAAAACGTTCTGCTCCAGTTTTTTAAAATGTTTTTTTTATATATACAGTACAGTCCAAAAGTTTGGAACCACTAAGATTTTTAATGTTTTTAAAAGAAGTTTCGTCTGCTCACCAAGGCTACATTTATTTAATTAAAAATACAGTAAAAACAGTAATATTGTGAAATATTATTACAATTTAAAATAACTGTTTTCTAAATAACAAAGTAATTTATTCCTGTGATGGCAAAGCTGAATTTTCAGCATCATTACTCCAGTCTTCAGTGTCACATGATCCTTCAGAAATCATTCTAGTATGCTGATCTGCTGCTCAAGAAACATTTAATGTGTACAATTGTACAAAATATTTGTGTACAATATTTTTTTTCAGGATTATTTGATGAATAGAAAGTTCAAAAGAACAGTGTTTATCTGAAATCTAATCTTTTGTAACATTATAAATGTCTTTACTGCCACTTTTGATTGATTTAATGCATCCTTGCTGAATAAAAGTATTCATTTCTTTACTTTCTTTTCAAAAAAATAAAAATAAAAATTCTTACTGACCCCAAACTTTTGAACGGTAGTGTATAATGCTACAGAAGCTTTGTATTTCAGATAAATGCTGTTCTTTTGAACTTTCTATTCATCAAGGAATCCTGAAAAAAAAAGTACACAACTGTTTTCAACATTGAAAATAATCATAAATGTTTATTGAGCAGCAAATCAGCATATTAGAATGATTTCTGAAGGATCATGTGACACTGAAGACTGGAGTAACGATGCTGAAAATTCAGCTTTGCATCACAGGAATAAATTACTTTGTCAAATATATTTAAATAGTACACAGTTATTTTAAATTGTAATAATATTTCACAATATTACTGTTTTTTACTGTATTTTTAATTAAATAAATGTAGCCTTGGTGAGCAGACGAAACTTCTTTTAAAAACATTAAAAATCTTAGTGGTTCCAAACTTTTGGACTGTACTGTATACCAAAGTTAAAGGCTTGTTCACATCAAGGACAATGATAATGATAACGATAAAAATATAGTTGTAAAAAACCTTCTAAATGAAAAAGAATAGCAGAGTCCACATCACAACTATATTGATAAAGGCGCAAAGAAACAATATTGTTGAAATCACTTTCAGAACGATTTTTTTGTAGGGCTGATGAACGATAAAACATTGACAGCCAATCAGAATCCATTCTTCTTTAATGAGCTCGAGCATTTAAAGTGGCATACGACAAAACTGCAGCACACACTTGGAATAACGTTATTGTCCGCTGGTGTTGACGTGAATATAGCTATCGTTATAGTTAACGTTCTTGGTGTGAACATTCAGGGAACATTCAATTTTATGATTTTGGAAAACATTTGGGAACGCTACTTTTGAATGTTCTCTAAATGTTCTGAAACTAGTAGTTTGATGAATGTCCAGCTTAAAGGGTTAGTTCTCCCAAAAAGGAAATTTCTTTCATTAATTACTCACCCTCATGTCGTCTCAAACCCATAAGACCTTTGTTCATCTTCTGAACATAAATTAAGATATTTTTTGATGAAATCCAAGGGTTTTTGAACCACACATAGGCAGCAACGTCATTGCACCTTTTGAGGTCCAGAAAGGTATTAAAGACATTGTTAAAATAGTCCACGTGACTATAGTGGTTCAACATTAAAGGGTTAGTTCACCCAAAAATGAAAATTATGTCATTAATGACTCACCCTCATGTCGTTCCAAACCCGTAAGACCTTCGTTCATCTTCGGAACACAGTTTAAGATATTTTAGATTTAGTTTGAGAGTTTTCTGTCCCTCCATTGAAAGTGTAGGTACGGTATACTGTCCATGTCCAGAAAGGTAATAAAAACATCATCAAAGTAGTCCATGTGACATCAGTGGGTTAGTTAGAAGTTTTTGAAGCATCTAAAATACATTTTGGTCCAAAAATAACAAAAAATACGACTTTATTCAGCATTGTCTTCTCTTCCGGGTCTGTGTATATCCACAGTGACGCTGCTTCTTCTTCTTCTACGGCGGATGGCATCCAGCTTATTGGTGCATTACCACCCCCTTCTGCTCCGGACAGTGATGTTGATGACGTGTTATGTAGTGCGCCCGAGCTTTGTTTACAGTCTGAGGGAGACGCACGCTGTATTCAAGCTATTCTACATTGTTTGTATTTTGGTATTGCTATATTTTTTAAAATGGTGCGTAGGTGTGCATGTCACGGACTCACGGATGTCCTAATCGCGTCACTTTCCGGAGCAGAAGGGGGCGGTAATGCACCAATAAGCTGGATGCCAACCGCCGTAGAAGAAGAAGAAGCAGCGTTGATGCGTGATGTCACAGTGTGATGTCACATGGACTACTTTGATGATGTTTTTATTACCTTTCTGGACATGGACAGTATACCGTACCTACACTTTCAATGGAGGGACAGAAAGCTCTCAGACTAAATCTAAAATATCTTAAACTGTGTTCTGAAGATGAACGGAGGTCTTACGGGTTTGGAACGACATGAGGGTGAGTCATTAATGACATAATTTTTATTTTTGGCTGAACTAACCCTTTAATGTTATAAAGTGATGAGAATACTTTTTGTGCGCAAAAACAAAACAAAAATAACTTTATTTACCAATTTAAACTGTTGTCATACACTATTGACGTAGTGAATGCAGTGCAGCGCTTCCGTGTTTACGTCCGAACGCCGGCTCAGTATTGGCCGACACTGTTCACATGAGCAGCACGATGCATGCGTGTGATGCTGATGCAGAATCCGACCAATAAGGAGTCGGCGTTCTGCGTACAAAGTATTCTCATCTCTTCATAACAGTAATGTTGCATTCACACGGGGCGTCTGCGTTAACGCTTCTCATTTACTTTGAATGGGTGACGTCATGCGTTGCCGAACTGAATTGTGGGTTCCGTCACATCAGTCGAGTTGCAAGTGGCATAAGTTGAAGATTTCTCAACTTTTCAGGCACCAACGCAGGCGTCAGCCAATCAGATCGCTTTATGCAAACACCCTAGAGCAGTCGCTAGCCAATTGCGTTTGTGCAATACCGAAAGTAATGTGATTGGCTGTTATCACTATAAGGGTCAAGCTTCAGACACGCCCTCCGTCAAGCGTTGATGCTGACGCCTCGTGTGAATGCATTGTAAGGTTGAACCACTATAGTCACGTTGACTATTTTAACAATGTCTTTAATACCTTTCTGGACCTCAGAAGGTGCAATGATGTTGCTGCCTATGTGTGGTTCAGAGACCCTCAGATTTCATCAAAAATATCTTAAAAATATCTTTTTTTTAAACGCTCAATGAACAACATATAAATAATGTTTTTGTGCTAACGTTCTGAGAACATTAAGAAAGACCAGATAACTTTGAACAAACTTTCTATTAATGTAACTGGAGAACATTTGTTTATAACTTTGAAAGAGAGCCTGGCCAGAGCATTAGCCAAAGTTCTGAGAATGTTCCCTGTTGTTCGGCTGGGTTAAGAATTTAGAGTATTTCCAAACACAACATTAGAAACAACTTTAATTTTTTCAAGTGCGTTTTGTTGTTTCTAAAGACTCTGCATTCCCATCTGATGTGGATATAAAGCCATAAATTCAATTATCTCTTAAAATATGAAGTCAACACTGGTATTTATTACTGTGAGTCGTACATTATGGCACATTTGTCTGATAATTAATGGATGGATGATTGTGCAACCAGCACTGATTCCTGTCATAACTCTTGAAATGTTTCCTGCATTAAATATATTTTGGCAATTTGCTCCTCCTAAACACCCTCAGTCGCATTAATAAAGTTTTATTGGGCGAATGCTTGCAGCATGTATTTTATGGCTTATTCAGATAAGAAAGAAACACATATTTAGGTTTTTGAAATGTGTTTGAAATATTATTAATGAAAAACTAATAATAAACACTAAACATTAAATTAGAATAGATTTAAATATAGACCTTTGACTGTATCTAATAATTAAAATTACAGAACGTCATCATTTTTGACATAATCTAGTCTATTGAATTGATATATGATTATTTGAATCAGAATGACTTTTTTTTAAATAATTAACAGTTTTTTGTTTTATTTTAGCTATTTTTGCATAAAATGTGTTAAATTCTCTAATGAATTGCATCTAAAACGATTTAAGTACTACGCGCATTACCCTTGGTTAACATTACACTCTATTCAATTTTGGTACTTTTTGTAATAGTTTATTTTATTCCTCTCACGGGCATCAATTCTACCCTATAATGTTTCTTTTCTACCCTATTATGCATTTTTTTCTCCAGCAAACGGGATTTTGTGCCACACATCTTGCTTTTCTAAGCATTTCCAACAGGTGACGCAGCACACATTCCCGCAAAATCCCGCCCTTTTGAAATCTCGCGATAGGCTGCGTGACTGAATCATGTGGGTTTTCGTACTTGAGCGCATGTGAATTTCTTTCCTGTTCAAGTAATCCGAAGGAACGGAACGCTCCCTCGTGCGTGGCGCACGAGATCACTAAACATGGTAAAACAAGCAATATTTCTTTATTTAATCTTCAGAAATTAGCAGATCGGTATTTTGCAACATTTTTAACGTCACAGCCGTTTTGTATAATAAATCAGGCTTTTATGATGGCCGACGTGCATGTTTGTAGAGATGTGTAGATTTGCGCTTTATTGCTATTACAGAGTTATTACAATCATTTTTTAGTTTTTTTTAACACAATGATTATGCTCTTGCATGATACAAACCGCATATATGCAATTACTGTAATATACTTTAAACAGGCGAATCCGGTAACACAGGGCCTCAGTGTGATATTAAAGCCCACGGCAGCCATTACATTTAATCTAACAGTGTCGACATGTTTCACTCACCTCCTGTTCGTGATTTGGACCGATGTTCTGGTTCTGATTGCAGTGCTATGAGATGTTGTTCAGTTTGATAAGGCACGCGCTGAGTATTTGATCCACTGGAGTAGCACGTGTTGCGTCTGTGCTAACCCATGCTAATGTGTTTCTCCTCAGCTTCAAGCTCTAATGCAATAAAATCTAAACATGGGTAGTTTATTAACGACTTGTTATCTTCTACTTACGCAATGCTGTATTATCATATTAAATACTTAAAAATGAGGCTGCTTTAAAAACGAGGCTTCTTTGTGCCTGGAGGTGCCATCACCATGTGGGCTTCATGCACGTGCTGGTGTTGACCTGCAACTTAAACAGATCAAATTTGTAACATTTATTTGCTGGTTATTAATATGCGAATTAAGCATTTGGGACTTTGTCCTTTTTGTTGTAATTAGTTATTTTTATGGTATTACTAGTGCTGAGTTATAATCTTACCTTCTGTCTGTCTCTCAGGTGCTTTTACACGTGCTGTTCGAGCATGCAGCTGGATATGCATTATTCGGTGTCAAGGAAGTGGAAGAGATTGGAATGCTTCTACCTCAGGTATGTGTATTAAGGAAATGCAAAAGGAAGTACATTTTTGTCCATACAATAATTTGGAGAAGGGTTTAAAGGATTAGTTCACTTTCAAATGAAAATTAGCCCAAGATTTACTCATCCTCAAGTCATCCTAGGTGTATATGACTTTCTTCTTTCTGATGAACACAAACTGAGTTCCATTAATAAATATCTTGATGCATCCAAGCTTTATTATGGCAGTGAGTGGAATCAGTAAGTATGAACTGAAGAAAGCAGTGCATCCATCTATCTATCATAAACGCATTCCACATGGCTCTGGGGGGTTAATAAAGGCCTTCTGAAGTGTTTGTGTGAAGAAAAAAAATAATCCATATTTAAAGTTATGAAATAAAATATCTACCTTCCACCAGACTGCCTTCTGTATTCAAGTTAAAAAATAAATAAATGGAACTGGTGTCGCGTCAGTTAAGCTTTTTTTGTAAGTTGAATAGTGAAGATATAGGATGTAGTGTAAGCTTTTTGAACTCTGAGAGTTTTACACTTTGTAAGTTAAATACAGAAGGCGGTTTGGCGGAAGCTAGATGTTTTACTTCATAAATTGTTAAATAAGGATTTTTTTTTTTCATGGATCTTCGCTTCAGAATGCATTTATTAACCACCCGGAGCCTTGTGTAATACGTTTATGATGGATGGATGCACTTTCTTCAGCTCATACTCCTTGATTCTGCTCCCTGGCATTATAAAGCTCGAATGCGTCAGGATATTTAATATAACTTCTTTCTGATGAACACAATATAAGAGTCATATACACTTAGGATGGCTTGAGGGTGAGTAAACTTGGGCTAATTTTCATTTGAAAGTGAACTAATCCTTTAAAGATCTGGACATGTTAATCATAAGGGTGTTGGTTCAAATCCTAGCCATAAAACTACCATTAAAAATTGTATGTTTGCCTATGTGTGCCTAGAATTAAAAGACTATTGGATTTGTAAAATGTATTTTCTAAAATGAAATGAGAAATCAATTTAAGGCATATTTATAGATCTTAATGTGAATGATTTTTAGATTGTCCAGTGGAAATGAGTTTCTTTGACTTTAAATGCAGTTTAAATAGGCTAAGTGTAGATAAATTGGCCATTATTTGGCTTCTTTTAAATATCGGCATCAACCAATAAGGTTTTCTGTTTGGCTGATGTGTGGGAAGCAGGACTTCTATTTTGACGGTGCAAAGAATGCCAGACCCTGAGCACTCATCCCTCCTGTTCTTCACCTTCATTAGTTATTTATTTGAGAATTATTTCTAGTGCGCAAATTTATCAGATTACGAGTGCCCTTTTGGTTAGTGTTTACTTCCTTTTATTTATTTATTTATTTATTTATTTTTCAAACGGTTTATTTGTGTGAAATACTTTAATGTGATTACAGAATCTAGAATTTAATTAATTTAGAGATTTATATTAATTAATCTTAAAATCATTTACTAATTTCTTACTAACTCAAAGTGTGTGTGTATATATATTGGCCACCCTTCTCGCTAAGATATCGGCCATCAAAAAATGACCACTACTTGTAAATAACTAATATGATTCCTTGGTTTTTCATAGGTGGAGGAAAGTGTCCTAAATATCGGCAAATTCAGTAGCGTAATCCGACTGAATGCGTTCTTCCCCTTTAAATCCGCCCAGGCTGCTCTGGAAAATATCAATGCCATTTCAGAAGGTAAGAAAAAGGAAATTTATTTCAAATTGCTTCACTGAAATGATGTACCTATAATCTGTCAATCCACTGAATTACTGTGATGACAGCATTCCTATAAACTGATCGGCTGAGGGTGATTTGTTGACCTGCAATTTGTGACCTACAATTACTGACGCTTCGTTCCTCATCTGATCCTGGCAGGAGTTGTCCATGCGGATCTCAAGTTGTTCTTGGAGACCAACCTTCCGTCCGGGGGTAAAAAGAAGCCCATGTTGGGGGTGTCTGACGCTAAGATTGGTGCAACGCTTCAGGAAGAGCTTAATCTGTCCATTCAGACTGGCGGTGTTGTAGCTGAAATCATAAGGGGTGAGCATGATTATTTAAATCAGGGGTTTTCAATCTTTAAGGTGCCATGGACCCCCAAATATGATCATCCTCGTGGACCTCCCACCCCCCAATCTTAAAATTTAAAAGGCAGCTATACATTTTCATACATCAAGACTGACTTTATGCTGCAGAAAATTAGTATTACAAATGTGTGGAATTATAGTAGTATACTGTTGGATTTTTTTTTTTTTTTTTTTTTTTTTTTTTTTTTTTCCCTCCCCCCCACAAATTATTTTAGTTGGATTGTTCTTTTTATTCACTGATTACTTTTTACTGATTCAGTCACTTTTTAAAAAACAAAAACAAAACCCAACCCTGGACCCAAGTTTGAGAACCCCTGGTTTAAATCATTATTATGCAAATCACATATTTTCAAACAATTTTTAACAGCCTGCTGTAATGATGTACCTAGATCACCTGATTTCTGATGCTTTCTACTGAAAAGCTGAACAGACAGGCAAAAAAAAATGAAAATTTACGAGTCCAACAGTGATTTGTTGTTAATGTATCTGCTTGTGATTAACAGGTGTGCGTCTGCACTTCCATTCCCTGGTTAAGGGACTCACCGCTCAAGCCGCGTCCAAAGCTCAATTGGGTTTGGGTCACAGTTACTCCAGAGCCAAAGTCAAGTTCAATGTCAATAGGGCAGACAACATGATCATCCAGTCAATCGCCCTCCTCGACCAGCTGGATAAGGACATCAACACATTCTCCATGCGTGTGCGGTAAGACGTTTGTCATTGGACTTTCTTGTAGTTGGATCTAATCCAGCAGCCTCCTAATGCTTACCACAGACAGCGCCCCCTAGTGCACTGGCTGTACAGGAAGTGGAGGGACAGTAAACTCCTTCCTCTGGGGTGTTTGGTCCCTCAAACTGGAGCAAATACAACCTGAGGGAGGAGACAGACCTTTGAGTGACTTTCTACTCAAGTTATTTTGATCTTGGTAATCGTATTTTATGGCTACATGATTAGCCATAATCGCAATTTTTTGATTTTGTTCGAGCATCCAATTGAAAATAAAAGCTTAGTTTAACCCTTAGTTTAAAATGAAGAAATTAAGACAGTCATACTTATTAATGCTGTCCTAAATTGTATTGTAAAATAATGTATTTTTAGGTGGGTTTTTTTTTTTTTTTTTTTTTTTTTTTTTTTGTATAGGAAAATGCTTTTTGTTGTTTTTTGGTAATAAAAAAATAATTGTAGAATTAATGTTATATCGATTTATAGTTCCACAATGTTTGGCCAAATTGTGCAGCTGTTTAAAGCACAATCTGGAGTGAACAATAACATTGTAAAACTTGCAACTTTCCCAAATTGTGCAGCCCTATCGCAACTGTTTCTAATTCTCTCTCCCTCTCTTTTTATCTGGGCAGTGAATGGTACGGTTACCACTTCCCGGAGCTGATAAAGATAGTGAGCGATAACAGTTCGTACTGTAAGCTGGCCAAGCTGATTGGGAACAGAAAGGAACTGAGTGAGGAGTCACTGGAAGCTTTAGAGGAGATCACAATGGACAGTGCTAAAGCTCAGGCCATCCTCGATGCATCCCGCAGCTCTATGGGTAAGACGAGCTCACTGTTGTGAATATAGCTCTATATGGGTTTGTCTCAGATGTTATGATGTTATTATAATCTGTCAATCCACTGAAACCATGTGATGACACTCACTAACTGAACCTTTTGAGTCACTTTAGCTCAACCAGTTTAAATGCACCATTGATTTGTATCAAGTTTGTGTATAATTGTTTTTTTTTTCTTTTTTTTTTTTTTTTTTTTTTTTTTCCTAAAGGTATGGATATCTCTCCTATTGATCTGATCAACATTGAGAGCTTCTCCAGTCGTGTGGTTTCCCTCACAAAGTACAGACAGGAACTGCAAGAGTACCTGCGATCTAAAATGGGCCAGGTGGCACCAAATCTCGCGGCTCTCATTGGTGATGTGGTATGTGTTTGTCAGCAAACTAAAGGCTCAGATATGCTTAAAGCGAAGTTGAAAAACAAACAAGTGTAATGTCATTTCAAACAGAATCAGGCCAAAATGAAGTTTTTGTTTCTTTTGGGAGATTCAACAAGACATTCTCTGACGCTTATTTTCTTTTTATAGGTCGGCGCCCGTCTCATCTCTCACGCTGGCAGTCTGACAAACCTGGCCAAATATCCGGCCTCCACCGTGCAGATCCTGGGAGCAGAGAAGGCCCTGTTCAGGTACTGGGGCTCCCCTTCCCTGCTGGGGTTTCACACAGCTGCAGTGATGGCAGGGCCGGGGCGTAGCAGGAGCGGGTGATTTGGGGTGTCATTGAACACACCGTAAAGTGAGCCCGCTCGATCTCACGTACCCCCCAGTCTGAGCAGCTGCTGAGGGTTTTGAGGTAGATACATTTAGAAATGTTGTTGAGGCCACATGACTCCCAATTCGAATAATTTCTTATCTTGAATTAGTCCTGGAGTTTCTAGGAGTTTTACTATGAGTAAATTTTGACAGTGATGCACCATAATTTCACACCTGAAAATCGAATTAAAGGGATTTTTCACCCAAAAACGAAAATTTGATGTTTATCTGCTTATCCCCAGGGCATCCAAGATGTAGGTGACTTTGTTTCTTCAGTAGAACACATGATTATTTTTAACTCCAACCGTTGCAGTCTGTCAGTCGTATAATGCATGTCAATGGGAATCTACGAGTAAAAAAAAAAAAAAAATACACAGACAAATCCAAATTAAACCCTGCAGCTCGTGACGACACATTGATGTCCTAAGACACGAAATGATCAGTTTGTGCAAGAAACAGAACAGTATTTATATCATCTTTTACCTTTAAAACACTGTCCAACTGCCCTGCGCATCCAGTTGGTGAGGTCAGAAAATGCGTTCCGATGACAGAAGTGATCCGTACTTCCGTCGTCAGAATGCTTTTTCTGACCTCACCAACCGGACCACCCTACATCTTTGATGCCCTGGGGGTAAGCACATCAAATTTTCATTTTTGGGTGAACTATCCCTTTAAATAAAATTACCATTTCAGGCAATGCCGTTTTATGATCCAAAGTAGCAATATGTGGAATTAGTTGGGCAGTGAGGCACTTCTTGAACTTTACTATAACTGGTTTAATTTATCACCTGAAAACACATTATAAACAACATACCGAGTTCAATCGTCCAAACTTAATTACCAAAACTTTAGGCTAAATGAGCTCTTTAATTTAGGTTTCCATTTAAAAAAAAAAAAGAAAAAATGGTGCATCACTGAATTTAATGTGACTGAGCTGGTGTAGATGGATTTTGTTCTTTCCTGTGAATCAGGGCACTGAAGACCCGAGGAAACACCCCAAAGTACGGTCTCATTTTTCATTCGACGTTCATTGGACGTGCCGCTGCCAAAAACAAGGGTCGCATCTCGCGTTACCTGGCCAACAAGTGTACCATTGCATCACGCATTGACTGCTTTTCTGGTGAGTATCCCATCTTCCCTCATTTCTTTAGAGTTGCCAATACTTGGTTCTTGCTGTGATGCTTATATTTTTCGTCAACAGTAACCCACCTCAGTGGATGTTGAGATTGTAATCCTGAGCAGAACTTTGGGCCAAACACATTTTCAGCAGTACTTGTTTGTCCTTATCTTTGTCTTCATTCTGTTCACACAGAGGTTCCCACATGCGTGTTTGGTGACAAGCTACGTGACCAAGTAGAAGAACGTCTGTCTTTCTACGAGACCGGTGAGGCCCCACGAAAGAACCTGGACGTCATGAAAGAAGCTGTTGCAGAGGTGAGAGCTAAACCAAACCAGAACAACATGGCAGCTAATTATTAGTCACTAAAAAGTTTTCATTTTAGTTAACATGATGGCTATGAAATGTTATTCATGGCCAACAACTAATAACTATTTAATGTTTGGCAGTTAATGGCATAATATTCCAAGCACAAAAAAGTTTGATAATTTCATCTTTTAAATGGGTAAATCAACTCTGTCTGCTATATTTATTTATTTATTTATTTTTTTTTTAAATTCTTAGCTGTTGAACTAAGTTAAGCTGAATAAGCACAAAAATAGAGTATATATGACAATATTGCTAAATCAAACCTCAGACCTGTGTCTGAAATTGCATACAAGTAGTTACTTCATGACCGTTAAAGGATGTTCTGTGTAGTATGAATGTGTTTTGAATGAAATTTGGACTATATGCATGTTGTCATTTTCGTGACCTACAGTGTCAGTTGCATTGCTTCTGCCATTCACACATGCTCTCCCATGGCATCATGGGATAGTAAAGTGCTAAAAAAAAATTTGCACACTTCAGAATCTCGTAGGTCATCGGAGAACTTTATTCCTACTGATTCGGACATAGTATTTTCAAATACTACTTTTTGGAAGCATGCATATTCGGATGCAGCCTTGTGTATTTTTACATATATAATTCTGAGCTTGGCGCATTGCATTCTGGTATTGACTTATGCCGCCTAAGGCCAGTTAGCTGTTTGTAACTGCTTTTTCATTGCTAATAATGCCTTTTAAAATGCTGATTGTGAAAGTTTCTTACTAGGAATCATTGTTACTATAGTTTCAGGAAGTGCTGTGAGTGATGATGCTTATCTCCTGACTCCTACATGGAGGCAAAAACTGATTTAATGAGCCTGACACAGCACTGTGAAGTTCGTATTTTTACTAGGCTTGTACAAATGCAAGTACATTGACGTTTTTCTCACTCGCAGGCTAGTGAGGCGGCTGCTGAAATCAAGCGCAAGCTCGAGAAGAAGGAAAAGAAGAAAAGGAAGCGTGAAAAAAGGAAACTAGAAGCGCTTTCCACAGCAGAAGGGGATGACGAGGAAGTCGAGAAAGCCAATGGTGATGCTGAGGTACTTGTGAATAACTTCTTATTTTTTTAGACATTTAAATGTAAATCAAATTATATAAAGGTTTCTTATATAGGGGGGGGAAGAGTAATCTAATAGAAACAATTTATGTGGTTAAAAATTTGCATTTAGAAATGTATAAAATATTTTGGAAAATATTTATACATGAAAATGTATAGCTACCTTTTTAAGATGGTTGTATTTTGGGGTTCATGGCATCTAAAAAGATTGAAAACCCCTGGTCTAGCACATGTAGCATGCCTATACTGGAGGCTGGACCTTCTCATGGACCCGTCTCATATCTGTCATGCTAAAGCAAATCTCCTCCGAACCATTGACAGACCCGACTCAGTGGGTTTGATCACTGAAGTGAGCAGGACATGATCATCTGATTAAGATAATCTTGTTTGAGGTTTCATACATGATGTTAATGGTTTCCTTTTGTTCTTCAGGAGGACACAGATACAATAAAGAAGAAAAAGAAAAAGCAGGCAGCTGAGGAAGAGATCACGTCAAACGGTGTTGTTGAGGCCACGCCTGGCAAGAAAAAGAAGAGGAAGATCACTGTCGTGGAGGCGGAGCCTGAGGTGACGGAGGAGGCTGATGTGACGCAGGTGGAGAAGAAAAAGAAGAAAAAGAAAAAGGCAGCAGAGGAGGATGAATAAACATGTTCCTTCTGACTGGACTTCAGTATTGTACAGCTTTATTTTTAGTTTCATTTATGAGTTGGACTCATGGTCAAGCGTTTAAGATGTCTGTGAGCAATGCGCAAGAAAAATGATCCGTCATGTTTCGTCACACAAACTGCTTTATTTCCTGTCACTCTCAAAGCACCTTTCTGAAACCGTTCTTTTACGTGCCTTGCTCTAATAAATGACGGCCCTTTGGCATCCGTGAAAAGATTTGAGTTTGTCATCCGAACTTCACTTTAAATGTCACATGCTTCTAATTGATAAAGGCTTCACTTGAAGTGTGCTGGTTTAATTATTCAAGGTAATCTCTGATTTGGAGCTGTTTGCAATAAAGCATATTTTTGTAGTTACACATACTGAAATTAAAATTTGCAGAGACGGTAAATGTGAACTGATATCATGCATGTGGTGTCTATTTAGCTGTTTTTCTAAGTATTTCATCTATTCGTATTATGCAATGCATAAATGATTGGCATTTAATAAATTGAGATTCTGTAACTTAAGCTGTGTTCCTGTTATGTTACTATTAGAAGAGAACTCATTTGTAAATTTGTTTTAGTAATGCTACAATAAGTTTACAAGTTTTGATACTTGGATAACTCCCAAAGAATTGTTTCTCTAGCTATCACAACTACAGGCAACAGCAAAAAGACTTGTTTTATTATTTTTAATCAAATAAATTTAGAAAAGACACTAAAGGCCTGTTACATTTAGATGTGTTTACACTGTTTAATGCAATTTAGAGGTGGTATGAATATAGTTGCACTGCAGTTACAATTTGCGTATTATGAGATTATGAATGAGATTTGGGTTACACTTTAAGGTGCCCTTGTTATGCAGTGTAATTATACTAATAAGTGAGCAATATTAACATGTAGATTACTTGCTATATAATTTAGGGTTAGTTGCTTGTATTTATGCATAATTTACTGTTAATACTTTAGTAAGTACATGTAAAGTATAACAGACAAATTAAAATCGAGGGAGTTTTAACGTCAAGTGACATGCCACCGGATGTGTCATTAAAGGTGCTACAGAGGATCTTTTTGTCGACTGAGAAACCAAAGACAGTGAGTTTTTGAAATGAGCGCATGCATAAGAACAACCCCCCTCCTTCACAGCTCATTTCGAGGGAACGCCTCCCAAAACTCGTGCATGACTATTGGAACACAAGTGTTTACCACCGGCATTCGCTGTGTCGTGTTAGTGGATTCATTATGTCGGACTCACCGCAGGTAACTCATAATCTGCAGTTGTTACTCCTGTCTCCTGACAAAAACATTGCATGCGGCACCTGTGGAGTGTGGAAAGTTACTGGAGCGCGCAGCCGTGCACGTCTCTCACAAGGAACGTCATGGCAGTGATTGACAAGCCAGAGGGCCAATCGTTTATGAGATGATCGCGTAAACGATTGGCTGATGTTTTTAAGGCCCTACCTCTTGCACAGATGATGTATATTAATATTATTCCTTTCAGTGCACCTAATAAATAGTCTTTTATCAGTGAGTAAAGACAGTTTCAAGTAATATTGCAAAAATGTATAAAACAAAACATCCTCTGTAGCACCTTTAAGCATAGTGACGTGCCATTGGCTTCTGTGTGTCAGATGTCATGTCACTTAAATGGTTAGTTCACCCAAAAATTAAATTTGTCATTTACTCAACCTTGTCATTCCAAACTCTTAATTACTTCAACTTCGGAAGACAAATTCATATATTTTTAATGAAATCTGAGAGCTTTCAGACTCCCCTATAAACTGCAATGTTATAACCATTTTCAAGGCCCAGGAAGGTAGTAAAGACATTAAAATAGTCAATGTGACTACAGTGGTTTTAAAGGGTTAGTTCACCCAAAAATGAAAATTCTGTCATTACTCACCCTCATGCCGTTCCAAACGTAAGACCTTCATTCATCTTCAGAACACAAATTAAGATATTTTTGATAAAATCCAATGACTCAATGAGGCCTCCATTGCCAGCAAGACAATTTACACTTACATTGTCCAGAAAGTTACTAAAGACATATTTAAATCAGTTCATGTGACTACAGTGGTTCAACCTTAATATTATAAAGCAATGAGAATACTTTTTGTGCATCAAAAAAACTAAATAACGACTTTATTCAACAATATCTAGTGATGGGCGATTTCAAAACACTGCTTCATGAAGCTTTGAAGTTTTATGCATCTTTTGTTTCGAATCAGTGGTTCGGAGCGTGAAAGTCAAGTGATTTCAGTAAACTAGGCTTCGTTAGAAATTTCAATGATTCACCACTGGGGGGGGGGTATGTAACTTTGGCAGTTTGATTCAAGCTGCGAATAACTAATTCGAAACAAAAGATTTGTGAAGCTTCGAAGCCTTATGAAGCAGTGTTTTGAAATTGCCCATCACTAGATATTGTTGAATAAAGTCGTTTAGGTTTTTTTTTTGGCGCACAAAAAGTATTCACATTGCTTTATAATATTAAGGTTGAACCACTGTAGTCATATGAACTGTTTCAACATGTCTTTAGTGGCTTTCTGGGCATTGAAAGTGTTAATTGTTTTGCTGGCGATGCAGGCCTCACTGAGCCATCGGAATTTATCAAAAATATCTTAATTTGTGTTCCGAAGATCTTGCTGGTGTGGAACGACATGAGGGTGAGTAATTAATTACAGAATTTTCATTTTTGGGTTAACTAACCCTTTAACATTACGAAGATGAAAATACTTTTTGTGTGCAAAAACAAAAATAACGACTTACTTCAACAATTTCTTCAAGTCATTCTCCTACACTGTTTACATTTGTAGACTCAGTGCAGAGCTTCCAGATTTTACGTCAGAACGACTGCTTAGTAATGGCCGACGCTGTTCACATGAGCATCACGTGTGCTGCTGACGTAAACTGGCCAATTGTGAGCCGGCGTTCTGACGTAGGTCTCGGTAGCGCTGCACGGATTACACCACATCAACAGCATTGTGAATGTTTTTTTTCCCATAAACTTCTCATAAATTCCGACATGTGAATGCAGCATTAGAGAGATAATCTGTCACGGCAATGCAAATATATCAGATTGGCTTGTTTCTTATGCTTCATATTTCATATATTTTTAATAAATGAAATGTATTCCTATATTACTGATCATGTGTGCTCAAGTACTGTGTGCGTGAAGAATCAGACTGAGACGATTAAACTGGACAGTTTTATTTTGACAACAAGGGTAAAACCAATGTTAAAATGAAATCGGATCTAAAATGCTACCATTTAGCCAATTTGGTGGGTGGGTGGGAGGGATTTCACAAATGAAGGGCAGAGGGAACAAAATTAAGCACTGAAATTAAAAATCCCCCTCAATAGAAAAAAAGTTCACAGGTGAAGGGGGGGTGGGACAGGAGCAAAATACAAAAGTTAAAAAAAGGCTTCACCATCAAGTGATCAAGCTTAGCAGTAATGTACATACATTATCAGGGGTATGTATACAAATAAAAACTCCCATGTTTGAATCATGATGCCTGCTCTGCTTCAAGTATATTCACTCTTCTGTTATGTTCTCATCACTTCTCTGTCATCATATCCTCTTAGCCAGTTAGCAATGAATTAAAAAAAAAAAAACATCCTTCAAAATCAAAATGCAGAAAAACCACATTTCATATCCTACCAATACATATATACTGTATAAATACATACATAAATATACTTTACATACAACAGCCAAAACTTTGAAAAGGGGAGATGAGAACGTGGGAGGAGGATGAGGATGAGGGTAGTGTGTGTACAGGCGTCCCTCTGCTCTGATCGGCGTGTCGTCGGGTACGGGACGGCACCTGCGCTGTGGACTGTGCTCAGTTGCCCCAGTAGGGAGAGCTGCCATAGTTGGACTTGTTGACCTGGGTCTTCTGCTGCATGGTGCTGGACTGGCTTCTCTGGTTTGGCCCACCCTATGTGAACAAACACACCAGACAGATGAGCTTACAAGGGTGAAAGGTTACCATGTTGACAACTTTTGCACTTGCATCTATAACATCTCAACACTTAAAGACAGTGAAGCCACGTTCTCTGTGACTCAAATGAATGATTAAAGTATAAAATATTCTACATTTATTACGTTTGGGTTCATGTACATTTCAATAACATCTCACACTCTGTATAAGGGAACTGTCTGAGAAATGTAGACATTGTGTGAATAGGCAGGGACTGACCTGTCCATCCTGGGTGAGGTGATGATGGAGCAGCTGTGAGTGGGGCTGCTGGTGGGCCGGCAGAATATGAAGGAATGGAGCAGGAGCATAAGGGGCAGCACCAGGGGTCAAAGGTCCCGTGCCGCCCAGAGCCGAGGGGAGGCTGAAAGGAGGAGGTGTGCCAGCATGGAAACCCTGCTTATCAAACGGCTGCAGGAAAAAGTACACACATAATATTCAGTCTTTATATACATGCATTTATATTTATAGAAAAGTATGGTTTAAAGTATGGTATAATTTTATTCAGCGTAAAGAAGCATTAGACTGATCAAAAGTGACAGTAAAGACTTTTATAACATTGAATGCTGTTCTTTTTAAACATCAATTAATCAAAGAATACTAAAAAAAAAAAAAAAAAAAAAAATGTATCACAGTTTCCCCAAAAACAGTTGGCCCCCCACCCAACGCAAAACGTCGGCAAAATAGTCTCAATTGTTTGTGCTTTGTTTGAACCGTAAAAATTTTCGTTTGTGCTGTTTTGTTTTGTTTAGATATTAAAAGAATATTTATAGGTCATTCTGAGGTCACCCAGCCGCCCCCCACGTTCCAAATTCACCGAAAATAGTCTCAATCGTTTGTGCTGGTAAAAGTTTCGTTTGTGCTGCTTTTGATTTTAAAATATTAGACTTTGAATTATAGGCGATGACATCACTCAGCCCCCCACATGCTCCAAATTCGCCCAAAATAGTTTAGTTTGTTTGTGCTCCGATTGTGCTGGTTTGTGCTGGTGAAATTTTCATTTGTGCTGCTTCGGTTTTTAAAAAAATTAAAATAACTTTTATAGGTCATTTTCAGGTCACTCAGCCCCCCACATGCTCCAAATTCGCCCAAAATAGTCTCAATCGTTTGTGCTTCGTTTGTGCTGGTTTGTGCCGGTAAAGGTTTCGTTTGTGCTGCTTCGGTTTTTAAAATATTAAAATAAGTTTTATAGGTCATTCTGAGGTCACTCAGCCCCCCACATGCTCCAAATTCACCGAAAATAGTCTCAATCGTTTGTGCTTCGTTTGTGCTGGTTTGTGCCGGTAAAAGTTTCGTTTGTGCTGCTTCGTTTTTTTTGTTGGTTTTTTTTAGATATGCCTATTAAAATAATATTTATAAAATCTCAGGTCTAAAAAACTAAATCTAAAAAAACCAAAGCAGCACAAACAAATTTTTTTACAGCACAAACCAGCACAAACGGAGCACAAACGATTGAGACTATTTTGCCGACGTTTTACGTTGGGTGGGGGGGCCAACTTCACGCAGGTACACAATCGTTGTCGACATTGATAAAAATAAGAAATGTTTCTTGAGTAGCAAATCGGCATATCAGAATGATTTCTTAAAGATCATGTGACACTGAAGATTGAAGTAATGACTGCATCACAGGATTAAATTACATTTTAAAATATATTACAACAGAAAATAGATATTTTTAAAGTCCTCCTGTAGTCAAAAATTTTATCCCTTAAAAAATCTTTGTGAAAAAAAAAAAAAAATTCTTAATGCCTTAAAATAGCCTGAATATAACTACACCCTTGCTTCATTTAGTATACGTGGATCTATGAATATGCTAATTAGCCCCACCTCCACTCACACAAGCTCAGACGAGATCCACTCAGTCAACTTACTGAGGTAAACGCTGCATAATGGTATCGCTTTTACAACATCGGACACAACGGTAGTTAATATGATTGGCCTTTAGCTTGACTATGTTATCAAACAGCTAATAAAGTGTTGCTAATGTTACACAAACCATGTTCCAGTTCACTATCTGAGGCTGCCTTTTAAAAATCAATAACCTTAGAAATGCTTTGAACAACTCAGAATGTCAGTGGAGAAAGGCATATAATGTTTCATCATAACATCGTAATATACATCATACACCCGCTATATTGTTAAATCTACCTGATTTTTCGTATCAACAGAAAAATATACCGGGATAACCGGTCTTCTCTTGAGACTCCCTGCTTCAGAGCGGTCATAGTTAATGATATACTAAACGTGCCCGCTGGCACATTGACGTGATTGGTTACAAGGTAGTTTGTGATGTAAGAAACACCAGCGATTTCAAACCGTGTTTTTGAGACTGCCTTTAGATTGCTGCAGTTTTAAATACTCAGAAATGGACTTATGAATTTGCACATGGTTTGTCTTAAAGCATATTAAAAAAACACCACACAGACATATAAACAACATTAAAAAAAAAAATTGATTTTCACCACATGGGGACTTTAAATTGTAATTGTTTTTACTGTATTTTTGATCAAATAACTGAGGCCTGGTGAGCATAAGAGACGAGCGGTAGTGCATATGTGTGTGTAAAGCACAAATGAATAAAAGTACCTGTGTTTTATTGTAAACAGTTCCACTGATGTCTGGCACCCCAGAATTGCTAGATGTCACAGAGACACCTGAGACACAAAATGATGCATTATTCATTTTAATTTAGTGGACAGGGTAAATTTATGAATAAAAAATGAAATGTGAATTGTCAAGTATGAAAAATGAAATGAAGTGTCGAGTATGTTTGTACCTTTCCCTGGGCCAGAGGCAGCAGATTTGGCCTGTGTTTGAGAAGAGTTGCTGTAGCCTTTGTTGTACTCATTTCCTGCTGGGCCTTGTGTCAGGTCATCATACCCTTGAAACAGGGTATGGGGAATACTTTAACACTCCACAGTACATAGTACACATGAGAATTTGTGTATATGTCTAATCTGCACAAACCTGAGCTAAAGGCGTGCTGGCTGTAGCCACTGGGCTGCTGGAATGGCGTTGTGGGGTTGCTCAGCCCCATGCCATGCTGTTTGGCCGAGGCAGGGGGCACGAACATGGTGGGGCCGTACTGGAATGCGCTGGGCACACCAGGCACCCCGGGGTAGTAGGGAAGGCCCGTATAGCTGTATCCAGGGGGCAGGGCGGGGTTTAGGAAGGTCTGTTGGGTGTTGTGGTGGCCCTGCGGCTGGGGCTGGCTCTGGCCTTGGCTCTGAGCCTGTAGAGGCTGCGCCGTCTGTGGGGCGTGAGCAGCAGACAGGCTGGTAGAGGGTGCTGGTGAGGTGGATTCACCTCTGCCAAACTTTGTGATGTCACCTGAGAGGAGAAAATAAAAAACACATACTTTATTTTCTGCTTTTGTCTACACAGATGTCATCTCCGTCATTATGAATCAAAGCTTACAGACCAATAAAAAGCAACTGAATATCGCCATGTAGTACCTGAGTAAGGGTTGTTGGCGAGGCTCCCATCTCTGCCAGACAGCGTAGCAGTCGGCCCTGGGAATGTGATTCCATAGTAATCCTACAGGGATCAGAAAAAGCAGAGAGATTGCAGAGTGAACATTTGGCTAGACTAGAGCTGCCAGTTAATTGTCATTGTCAAATAATTGTGCATTTGTAAAAGTTTTGCACCATTATTGTGAATTTATTGTCAAATACTCAAAATATTAGTTTCAAATAGTTTTCAATAGACATTGTGTGTGACATTGTGTTAGTTTTCAATAGTTTCAAAATATTCAAAATAAAAAATAATTGTGCTCATGTTATTTAGATTTTAATTTTATTATACATACAGGAGTTATTAACAATGAACTTCAAAAATTAAATCTGCATGATTTTTTAAGGCCATGTGCACAAATACTGCACAGGACAGATTTCATTTTATTTTAATGAATATTTAAATGTTATTGTTTTGTCACTTTAAATGTGACAAGTTCACTTTACATTAAATTGAATATTATAGTAATATAATTAGTTAAAATTATTTTATGTATTTATTAAGAATGAATTACTCCAACAATTACATAAATATATTTGTCCTAATTTCCTTCACTTTACACTGGATTTTAATCATTTTAAAATTACTTCACAAAAGAAGAGCTTTGATTTCTGCATTTTTATATTCACTTAAAAATACCTTATCTGGGTGGTAATTTTAAATTGACTGGAATCTACAGTGCACAATGATTATATCTCAAAAACTCATGATGAAATCAAATAATCATAATCAGGCGATTATGTAATAACTTCAAACAAGCCTGGGTCAGGCCGATTAATCTTTGGGCTTTTGAGCTGATAATGGTCCAAGCATGTGTGGTTAACAGATGTTAGATCTTCCGTTGTTTCCCAAAATATTTCTATCTTGACAATATGTGAATATCAGCAGTTGTGTTTTTAAGTGACAGGACGTGAAGGCCAAGTATGATAACCCATACTCAGAATCTGTCCTCTGCATTTAACCCATCCATGTTAGTGCGCACACATTAGGAGTAGTGAATAATAAACCCACACACACTGCAAACCATGGACACACACACCCGGAGCAGTGGGCAGCCATTTTGCTGCTGCGCCCTGGGAGTGACTGGGGGTTAGGTGTCTTGCGGAAGGGCACCTTAGTCATTTCCTGCTGGTATTGGGAATCAAACCTACAACCTTTGAGTTACCAGTCTGACTCTCTAACCATAAGGCCAGTCTAATATCATAGACCTATATACTCTCAAGATGTTTAATGTCAGTCAAACAATAGTCAAGAAAATAGAAATGAAGTTTGATAAGAAAACAAAGCTCAGCAACAGCTCTAAAGCAGTGGACTTCAACCATTTTGATTTCATTGTCCACAACAACATACGAAGCACCCCCCAACCTATAACTAGAAATGTATATACATTATAAAATACACTCACCTAAAGGATTATTAGGAACACCTGTTCAATTTCTCATTAATGCAATTATCTAATCAACCAATCACATGGCAGTTGCTTCAATGTATTTAGGGGTGTGGTCCTGGTCAAGACAATCTCCTGAACTCCAAACTGAATGTCAGGATGGGAAAGAAAGGTGATTTAAGCAATTTTGAGCGTGGCATGGTTGTTGGTGCCAGACGGGCCGGTCTGAGTATTTTCACAATCTGCTCAGTTACTGGGATTTTCACGCACAACCATTTCTAGGGTTTACAAAGAATGGTGTGAAAAGGGAAAAACATCCAGTATGCGGCAGTCCTGTGGGCGGAAATGCCTTGTTGATGCTAGAGGTCACAGGAGAATGGGCTGACTGATGCAAGCTGATAGAAGAGCAACTTTGACTGAAATAACCACTCGTTACAACCGAGGTATGCAGCAAAGCATTTGTGAAGCCACAACACGCACAACCTTGAGATGGATGGGCTACAACAGCAGAAGATCCCACCGGGTACCACTCATCTCCACTACAAATAGGAAAAAGAGGCTACAATTTGCACGAGCTCACCAAAATTGGACAGTTGAAGACTGGAAAAATGTTGCCTGGTCTGATGAGTCTCGATTTCTGTTGAGACATTCAGATGGTAGAGTCAGAATTTGTCGTAAACAGAATGAGAACATGGATCCATCATGCCTTGTTACCACTGTGCAGGCTGCTGGTGGTGGTGTAATGGTGTGGGGGATGTTTTTTTGGCACACTTTAGGCCCCTTAGTGACAACTGGGCATCGTTTAAATGCCACGGCCTACCTGAGCATTGTTTCTGACCATGTCCATCCCTTTATGACCACCATGTACCCATCCTCTGATGGCTACTTCCAACAGGATAATGCAACATGTCACAAAGCTCGAATCATTTCAAATTGGTTTCTTGAACATGACAAAGAGTTCACTGCACTAAAATGGCCCCCACAGTCACCAAATCTCAACCCACTAGAGCATCTTTGGGATGTGGTGGAACGGGAGCTTCGTGCCCTGGATGTGCATCCCACAAATCTCCATCAACTGCAAGATGCTATCCTATCAATATGGGCCAACATTTCTAAAGAATGCTTTCAGCACCTTGTTGAATCAATGCCACGTAGAATTAAGGCAGTTCTGAAGGTGAAAGGGGGTCAAACACAGTATTAGTATGGTGTTCCTAATAATCCTTTAGATGAGTGTATATAACATTTTTAGTTTATTTGAATGCTTGTTTTGTTTTACTTTAAATAATCAAGTAATCTTGAGGCCCCATTGGGACCCCTGGTTGAGAATCACTGCGCTAAAGCATTTTAAGAGGGAATTTGATGGTCTCAGACTCACCATTGGTAGTCTGGATTGGAGCATGTGGAGGTCTTCATAGCCATAAATCTGCTGTATGACATAAACAACAACTTTCAGCACTCATACACACTATAAATTTGACTGAAATAATACAATATTCAGTATTTCAATATTTACAGGCTCAGAGCTTATACTGGGTCACATAATGAAAAACGCATCACATTAACTCTTTTCACAATAACACACAACTATACAAGAGTGCATAAAAGCAACACCATTGAATCCCCCAACCCAAAACAAACACGCGCACACAAATCCTGAAATTCCACGTACACTACAATACTTCCCAGAATGATAAAAGCTCATCTGTTTTGATTTAAGAGGATGAGGGTTCTTACCGGATAGGCAGGCAGCAGACCTCCGGGTCCCATGATGTACTGGTTAGGCAGCAGTGGAGGAACCCCCTGAGAGAGATTAGGAGGAGCTTTACCTGCACACAGATAGGGAAGAATTGTTGGAGAATGATGAATTGCAGATTTCCCACTGAACTAAAGTGGCTGATTAGATTTAGGGATGTCACGGAAAGGAAATTTTCACACCGGTATTACCAATAACACCGGGAGTATTTTTTTTTCCATACAATGGAAGTCAATGGGTTTCATCAGCTGTTTGGTTACTAATAGTCTTCAAAATATTTGTGTTCAGAAGAAGAGCAAAATGCATACAGGTGTGAAACAACTTGAGGATGAGTAAATGATGACAGAATTTTCATTTTTGGGTGAACTATCCCTTTAAACCAACAGCAGAATGCCAACACTCTGACCCTCCTTAGATGTGTAAAAGTACATCTAAAGGACACAAATGGTATCATGATACTACGTGGTATTGTCATAATAGCTATATGATTATAATATCGTGATATGTGTGTGTGTGTGGGTGTGTGTGTGTGTGCTCTCACCGCTGGAGGAAGACAGTAGCGGGGCAGCCCTGATTCCAGAAGGTGTGCTACCATTGGTGCCGTGACCCAACGCAGACCCGTGCAGACTGTTGCCGCCAATTGTTGCACTGCTCACGCTGCTGCTGGACAGAGCGGACACAGGCGGGGAGGAAAATGCCATCGATGAGGAGGCGAGAGAGTTCATGCTGTCCACACTGGTATACTGAGGACACATACACACACGGAGGTGTTACAGACAGTGGAGGTGGTGAGGAGAGAGTGTGTGTTGCGTCTGTGCATCCTACAGAACTCACTGTAAGTGAAGATGTGGTGCAAAGTGCCGACACAGAGGAATGGCCACTGTTCACATGACTACAGGAAAAACAGGCAGTGTCACAGTTATAAGTATCCCACATAACACTTTTGAAAACATGAAATCAAATGTAATTAAATGAGTAATACAAAGAAAAGGTATAAATAAACATCTCGCTCACCTGCTGAGGGGAGTTAAGCTGGCAGAGGACAGCTCAGATGCCAGGCTGGGCAGAACGGAGCTGTGTGGTGTAACAGAAGGGGGCAACAGTGAGGATGGGGCAGAGGGGGCAACACTTGTGCTGCTGCCCAGAGAGGGAGACTCTTGTTTTGGAGTGGAGGAACTCGATGTGGCTGATGGAGAATGCATAAGTGTCATATATTACAAAACCGAAGCAGTTAAAGAGTGTGAAGTTAAATCTTGCATGACACAGAAAGAAGGGTAAAACTGATGAGTTTGACTTACTGTCTAAAGCAGCAGAGGTCCTCGCACCATTGAAACCGTTCTGTCAGAGATGCAAACAAAGTCTACTTAATCAATATTAGCAGCATAACCTCTTTAATGTACAATGGTACTGTGCACTAAATAAATAGTGCATTCATGGTACAACATGAGAGCACATACACGACTGTTCAAAAGTTTGAGAGTCAGTAAGATTTTTTTTTAATGTTTTAGAAAGCAGTCTCATTCTCACCATGGCTGCATTTATTCAATCAAAAATGCAGTACAAATACAAGTAAAAGTTTAAGTATCATTACTCCAGTCTTCAGTGTCACATGATACTTCAGAAGTCTTTCTAATATGCCGATTTGGTGGAAGAAAAATTTTTTACCAATGTTGAAAACGGCTGAAATGCCTAATACTTTTAGGGAAACCGTGATACAAGTTCAAAATTCTTTGATGAATAGAAAGTTCAAAGGATCAGCATTTATTTGAAATATAAATGTTTTGTAACATTATAAATGTCTTATCATCATTAAATGCATCCTTGCTGAATAAAAGCATTATTTTCTTAAAAAAATAAAAATAAAAAAATATTTACTGACCCCAAACTTTTAGACGGTAATGTAAATGACAATTTTCATTTTTTGTTTAATATAGCCCTTTAAACTGAGAATTCGAGTGAAAACTAAGGTTTCTCTGTCTGTACCCACCGTCACAGGTCCAGAAGGCTCCTTGCTCTGAGAAAAGTTCAGTCTTGAGTGAGGGGCCACACCACAGTCAAAGCTGTTACCCGCCGATGATGCAGCGGAGGAGGAAGATGAGGAGGACGAGGGGGCTGTCACCGAGCTGGGGGTGTTGTGGGAGGGGGCGAGGCTGGGGAGAGGTACCGAGGGAGAGGGGTAGATGCTGTCAGAAGAGGCCAGAGGCAGCAGCAAAGGGACCGGACTGGTCAGAGATTCACTGCAGGGGAGATCATGGGAAAAGTATTAGCATGCAGAATGGAGTTTTTAAAGCTAAAGACTGGTTTGAAAGACATGCGTTGAGAGATTTAGGAAAATAAGCAATACATGAAGTCCACTGCTCAAAAAAGAAAAAGCACTTAAATTCAATTTAGACAACAGAGAGACCATTTTGTCTTCATTATAGCCATTTCTCCCATTTGACTGACCTGATTGGCTTAGAGTAAAGGCTGCTCTGTGACTGAGGAACCACTGCAGCCTCCCTTATGGGTTCACTGTTGCAGTTCTCCGACTGGCCAAAGTCTGGCAGGGCAGATTCTGAACCAAAGTCCAGGGCACCAAACTGCACATTTAGACCGGACATATCTGCTGACCCGGGCATCTCTACGGCAGATGCGGGAATCTGGATGTGTACAAACACATGTAAAACAAACAGTATATGTCAGTATAATATGGAAGCTTGTTTCCACCACTGAATAAAAAAAAGGTAATTGCGACTTTTTATCTCACAATTCTGACTATATTTCTCACAATTGCAAGTTTATATCTGACAATTCTGACTTTATACCTCGCAATTAAACTCAAAATTCTGAGAAAAGTCAGTCTGTTTCCTCTCAGAATTGGACTTTATTCGCAATCACGTGAAATAAAGTCCGAATTGCGAGTTTATATCTTATAAGTTTTAAGTTCTTCAAATGATTTCTGAAAGATCATGTGACACTGAAGACTGGAGGAATGATGCTGAAAATTCAGCTTTAAAATATATTTTAAATTTTTTAATTGTAATATTTCACAATATTACTGTTTTACTGTATTTGTGATCGAATAAATGCAGCTTTGGTGAGCATTTTTGACTTTTCAAAAATATTAAAAATCTTATCGACCCCAAACTTTTAAATGGTAATGCTGTATACAGGAGTAAGCATATATGCAAAAAAAAAAAAAAAAAGAAAGAAAGAAAACTTTTAACACAATATCAAAATGTTCATAAACCATGCTCCAGAGCAATTCATCTGTACATTTTCTTCTTTATAACTTGCTTTGCCCTACATTCTGGTAACACCCACTTTTCACGATTTAATCAATTCCAGATGGACAAAATCAAGCCCCACCCTATATACCCTTTTTGGCTGAAAATTCCACTGAACCCAGAAATAAGCCAGATTATGTAAGAAAAATGGGTTGCAAAGGCCATTTCATGTATATTTATCTACAAACTGTAGCCCAAGAGATCTTACAAAGCATTCCACCATGTTTTTTAAATCTCTAGTCACCTTGGAAGTGGGAGGTATCCGTCGCTTTTGTGTCTTTATCTGCCGCTGCTGTGTGCTGCTGCCCTGAGAGTCTGCAGCCTGTGAGGGGGCCATCGAGGGCCCATCACGGTGCTGTGATGGTTCCGGCGCTTTAGGAAAGGCTTCCAGTGTTCCCGGGGCAGGCGAAGGGGCACTCAGTGGGGGAGGGCTGGGCTGCCTGGCTAGAGGCCCCGTGTGGGTCAGGGAGCCCTGCTGTCGCTGGGCAAGTTGGCTTAGCACCAAAGATGGCTCTGGCTGCATCTGAAACTCCCCTAAAGAGCAAACAAAAGAAGTTGATAGGACTGAATAGTTTCATTTTAAAAGCTGCTTTTATGTTATTTGTGTAGAAAAGTCAGATTTGGTGCAAACAGGTTAATAGTGTTAATGCATAGTCACATGTTTGCAAGTATGAACAAATTTTGTGTTTCCGGTCCAATAAAGCAATTGTAACACTCACGACTGAATTGGGATGGGAGTGAAGCAGAGCTCTGTGTTCCAGGAGGTTTGATGTCCCAGGAGGAGGAGGGCACAGAAATCCCCGTCCCCACCAGCCCCCCCACAGGGGTGCAGTTGGTCCCTGTGCTGGAGGGCTGGGAGGTAAGCTGCCCAAGACCAGGCCCCTTCAGCTGTTCCAGTATTTGCTGCCCGGCGGTCTGCCCAAGTTTTGGACCACCCAGCTCTCCAAAACCAGAACCCAAAACAGAGGACTGGAAAAAGACACAAAGGAAAGGTGCCATCAGGAAACCCATTCAGATCTCACTGAATGTATAATATATATATATATTAAAATTGCTAACTTGAAAACACGTAAAAATGAATAAAGTTTGAAAAAAGGTCCTTTAAGCACCCTTGAAAGGAACATAGGTACGTCACTGCCATTTGTTCTCTAGGAAGACAGCTCTGTAAATGCTATAAATTATCCCTGTGGATTGTCTTACCAGAGTGGCGTGTGTGTAGCTGTTGGAGCCAGCAGATGTGCCTCCGTTTCGAGCAGGCTGGTGGTGGGAGTTGGTGAAGACCAGACTGTGGCCGAGCCCCTGAGAGGAACCCACGGCCTTCAGACCCCCTGCCTCTTCTCGATCAATAGGCTTTTGCAGCAGAGATGATAGATCCAGACTACAACACACACACAATACAGTCAGTGAAATAAACAAGACATTATATTCACTATGCAATGTTATAATCATTATATGATCGGATTTAAAATAATACATTTCCTAAAGTTTGTTTTTGCTAAACTCAAACACATGAAATGAGAACCCCAGCTCTGATTTTATTACCTCTGGCCAGGTGTGATGTGGTTCTCAGTTGGAGGTGCACAAGAGGATGTGAACACTTTGGTCTCAGAGAGCTTTGGAGATCAAAAAGGGCCAGTTAGTACTTTTATTTTTGTTCCAGAAAAAGCTAAATATTGTATATGACTGTAGTAAACAAATATGATGGAGTGATCTAAATAGTATATAAAAACTGTAATATATAATAATTATATTACAATTATATAAAATAATTATATACAATAATTTATATATTTCTAATATAATTTCATACAATATATAAAACAATTATACAGATGTACAAAACATAAATATTACAATAATTATATGTTACAGAATTAAAACTATACAATAATAACAATTTAGCATAATACAAACAATATATAAAAGACAGAGTGATATTATGCAATTATATGAATAATAAAAATTATTTATCATCACTATTGTCTACATACAGTATGAATCTTCAACATTTCTGGACAACACATTTACCATGTCTTTTCAGGCTTATTAAATTCAAGCTCTGCAAATCCCTTAATGCATAGGAGGTTAATTATAGAGCATGACTCACACTCACATCTTCACTCCAGTCTTCAGCTGCCCACTCGTCCAGAGTGTTCTGCCATGCCACTGAATGTGTCAAAGAGAGAAAGAGAGATTAGAGTGGGCCAAAGGATTGTGAAAAGTTCTGTGCAACAGAGGTGCGTCTCTCACCTGTCCCATCTGTAGTGTCATTGGCCCCTGTCTCCCAAACATCAGCATGCGAGTTTGATGTCCCGCTGTCTGTGGTGTAGTCTGCAGGGTTAAAGGTCCTGCAGGAGGATACACGGAAAAGGGTTTTTAGGTGGCTGTATGACAATAAAAATTGATCATAGGTTCAAATAACATTTGAGTGATACTCACCCCATCCCCTGTGCTGTAAACCTGCTGGTAACCGGAGCCCGACCTCTGCCTCTACCTCCACCTCCAGACACTGAATAAAATAATAATAATAATAATAATAAAACCTCATAAGCACTTATAAAAACTTAAGCACTAGGGATGGGTCAGGATGGTCAAACATGGCAATTGTCCAACAGCTCAATTTTTTCTTAGAGTTTCATTAGCGCTTCAAATGGCTGGGGAAACGCAACTTCTCAGAGGTTTTAATGCACTGCTGACAGTCTATAGCTGCTATAATTGTCAGGCTTTTGGGGGGCTAAAACCCAGGAGAAAATCATCCCCTTTAAAGCACCACCACTACAGACATCAAAGCACTGCTTTCAACAATAACTCGACTTCAAATCACCTGTTGGAAGTAACATTCCTATCTCAGTGTTTTATGAGGACCATGCTCAAATTGGTGTAACGAAAGCTTTGGTTTACTAATTTGTTGAATATGTGTCAGTCACCTTACTGAAGCACCTTAGCCATAAATATCTAAAAACACATATACAGGGGGGCTTCCGCAATAGAGAAAACCCGACTAGTTGATTTTGTAAATGTAGTTTTGCACATCCCGAATAAGCACAACTGATGTGAATATGATGTTTATACTGTGCGTGGGCTTACCTCTCCCTCGGCCCCTGCGGCCACGGTCAGCACCTCTCTCAACGGGAGCAGGGTCCACACCATTCTCCTCTGTCCTTGCTATACAGATAACATGAGATCACACATAAGCCTTTTTAAAAAAAAAAAAATTATAACCTACTCACACACAATTATAAGGTAAAGTACAAAAGTTTTTGCTGCGTCAACACAACTCACTCTGAACCTGATGCTTCTTTTCTTTTTATTATTAAAAAAAGGAGAGGGAAAAAAAGTCTGGATTCCTGAAAGAATTAAACAAACAAACAAAAAAAAGCCTAATCTAAACTTTTAATAAAATAACATAAAAAAATAGAATTGATTACAGTATAATGCAGTTTGAAGAAGTTCACAATGAGACTAAATGTTTCATTTAAAAATGCTGTTTCTTCATGAAAATTTATGGTTTCAGGAGTTTATCCGAGGATATGTCACCATGGCAGGTTATATCCAGCATGGTGTGTGTTTTGAAACCAGATTAGTGTAGAACCGCTACTATACAGAATTTTTTTAAATGTATTTTTTTTAATTATTAAACATCAATTTTGTCAAAGTTAGTATTGTGGCACAAAGTATGGTCAGACACTTGCATGTGTCGTTATATTATTAGCATTTTGCCAAAATCAAGCTCAAAGCTCAAGGTGTTTTACTAGTGAATGCTGTAGTTTGTGTTTTGTCCGTCATTAGAAGGGTCGCATCTGAGGCAGTAAGTTCATCGCATTAAGTTATCAACTTACAGGTTACAAAGGTTACTGTAGCTATATGTGGGCGCTCAGCACAGGCTGTACTGGCTGTGACTAGATGGCAAATACAAGACTAAGATACTCTTCACTGCTCCCCAAATACTTAAAACTTACACAAATGTACACATCATCTTTTGAATAAAGAAAACACTGTACTTATTCTAAGAACCAGTTCTTTATTTACCCTTGCACTGCAAACAAGCAGAAATGTTCTCCAAAATTTGTGCATGACTTCATTCACAGCTTCATTCATGAAGCTGCTGTATGAGGTTTACCATCAGTTTAAGTATCCACTCAAGGTTTATTTACAAGCTTTTAGTATAAAGTTCAATTCAAGCTCTGGTATATAAAGTATAGGATTAAAAAAAAAAAAAAAAAAAAAAAAGTTATTAACTGGTATTTTTTCTAATCAAATTGCTTTCAGAACGATAACGTTACAGAAGGAATACAAAACATAAATGTTAAAATACTGATTCTGCTCGGAGTGAGGTTATTTTTATTTTTTTAAGCCTCAACTATAACTATAACCACAGTGCAAATATAAGAAAATATACTACAAGCAGGCAGAGGTGCTATACATTTTCAAAATTGCTAATTTTTTCTAAATTGCAAATATTGTCTAAATTATTGTAAATATTGTCTAAATATTGCTGCTGGATACAAACAAAAAAAAGTCACTTCATGCGCTTTCTCTGATCGGATAGCTACCTGATCATGAAAATACCAGGTGTAAATGCACAACGAAACAGACTGCAATCAGATCACAAACCACTTCAGGAGGTGGTTTGAGACGCATTCCACATGCAACGGAATATCCCCAAGATCAGATTTACATTTGTTTTGCGGAAACACATTTATGTGGTCAAGTGTAAATGAACAGTTTTAAAGGGTTGATTCACCCAAAAATGAAAATTCAGTCATTAATTACTCAACCTCATGTCGTTCCACACCCATAAGACCTTCGTTCATCTTCGGAACACAAATTAAGATATTTTTGATAAAATCCGATGGCTCAGTGAGGCCTCCATTGCCAGCAAGATAATTAACACTTTCAAACACCCAGAAAGGTACTAAATATAACAGACAGAGTGATTGAACCACTGTAGTCACATGAACTGTTTTAAATGTGTCTTTAGTACCTTTCTGGGCATTGAAAGTGTAAATTAACTTGCTGTCAATGGAGGCTTTACTGAGCCATCAGATTTAGTCAAAAACATCTGAATTTGTGTTCTGAAGATGAACGAAAGTCTTACGGGTGTCGAATGACATGAGGATGAGTAATTAATGACAGAATTTTAATTTTAGGGTGAACTAACCCTTTAACAATCAGTCAAAACGCATTAAGAGACAAGTGAAAATAGGCTCTGAATAGCAAAAAACAAGGAAATCTCAACACCACACTCACCTGGCCTGTTGCGACTGGTCCCTCTACCACGGCGACTCGCTCCACCACGACCCTTGCTGCTTTCCCTCTCTTTCTTCTCCCTGTTCTCCTTGTTCTCCTTACTCTCAGTGGAGGTGCCATCCTTCCCAAGACTCTTCTTTTTCCCCACCGTTTCCCAAGAGGTCTGCAAGATGACAGAGAAAAAATGTACTACTAGTCAGGACATCGTACAGCAGATGTTGGGTACCAGTGCAGTGCCATTTTACAAAACTGATTTAAATTCAGGTTTGCTAATCATCACGGTTGAATCCTCATTAATGATGAAGGACATTTAGGAGCTCGTATTATGACACAGTGGAGGAGGCAGAGGTCTGTTATGACACAGGATTACCTTCTGATCAACACTACAGAAGTGACCCACTTTCTATTTTTGAGTTTCATTCCCAGAAATAATTCAAATAAATCCTAGTCTATAAGAAGAGGCCTCTCAAATTTCACCACAACAGTCCCAGAGGTTTTATCTCTGAAATAGATTAGCGTCAGTCACACATGAATATGGACATTAAGCACAGTTGCATGCTCATCATTAGGCTATAAAAAAAAATAAAAAAACCTTTTCATTGTTTTGACTTTTACAGCCCAGCCACAAAACAGCTGACAGTAGCATCAACTTTTTCAATAAAAACAGTTTTAGTTCTTCTTTTTCAATAACTCATCATGAGTTTTAGTGCCTACTAAGTAGTCTAGATCACATGTGGAATTCTTACCGCATCAGAGGTTCCCTCAAGCAGAAAGTTGATGGCTCTGTTGACATCCTCATTGCAGTCGTGGAGAGCAACCATGCAATCGTCTTGGTTCTTCCCTGTAACCTCTATGAGCTATGAGCAAATATGAACATCACTGGGGTTAACAGAAGTTTAAACATCACTTTACTCAGATGGAAGAGAGCTTCGCACACCTGTTTCACTTTATCCTCAAAATCTGCATCGTTCTTGTCGTAGATCATCTGGGCCAGTCGGATCTGCTCGGCTGTAGCCTGCAATTGGAAGCACAAGTTGTGAACATCAGAATGGGTGACCAAGGATCTTTTTGAAAAAATAAAAGGAATTGTATGAGCAGTCAGATTCATGACCGAGACAAGTCACATACAAGTGGAAGCAGACATGGTCCACTCAATGTATGTTTGGCTACTAGCCTACTGTACTGTCTGCTATCTCTATAAAAAATAAAAGTATGCATTAGGCAACAATAACCATTTCAAATAATAGTAAATTTTTTTGTCACAAGACCCCAATACATTGCATGTTTCATTCAGCAAGGCAAGAAGAGTCATTATCATCTCCAAATAAAAATTAACAAATTTAAGGTAGTGAAAAATGTGTTAACTTTTGGAAATCAAATAGCAGCTGACTAATCAATTAGTGAGAATGACTAGATTTTGTGTTAAATTCATCCTCTTTAAAGCAAAACACATTTGTCTTGCCTTTTTTTTTTAACATACTATCACGAGCACTGTGTGAAGATGTCACGTTTAAAAAGTTCAACTTATTAAAGTGCGGCTCAGCACTCCAGCTTTGTGCTCCATCTTGCTGTTATTTTTTAATGCAAGAGTGTCTAAACGCCCCTAAGGAAACTAGAAGGTGAAGTCTAGCATATTGCATTCTGGGATACAATACCCAGCAGATTACATCCATACTATATACTGCAGAAATAATAATAAGAGTAGCACGGTAGAAGGGCTGTCATGATCCCTCGATTCAATTCGACTACTCAATTTTTAAAAATCGACTGCAATTTGCCTGTTTCGAGTAACCGGCAAAATACCGGAAGTGGTGCATTCCACAGACGAGAATCCATGAACTGCATTATTAGACCGTTTTTTTAGGCTGTACAATGTATTAAAACCATTTAAAAATAATACTATAGCATAGTGCTGTTGTGAAATCACATACTGTGTTGCACTGTTGTACATGCGTGGAGTGCGTCTCAGGTTAACAAACTATTTCTGCGTAGTTTGGGTTGCTTAAAATGTTCATCTGGGAATGCAATGTGCGCCATTTCATCAGATTTGTAACGTAAATCATTTATAAACATAAGCAATCACAGGATACATGTTTTCAAAATTAAAGTTTAAACGATTTCAAAATAAAAGTTTAAACCCTCAGCTCTGAGTTTGCATGTTTTGATGTCCACATGTTCTTGTTCAAGAAATTACAGTGGCAGCATTTCTATCATAAAGAAGTGGCCAAATATTAAAGATTAAGTAAACATTTAGCCAATATTAAGGATTTGATCTGCTGTGTAAAAACATATATATGATGTACATTACTCAATTAATCATCAAAATAATCAAATCGATTTCTCAATTACCAAAATAATCGTTAATGACAGCCCTACATGGTAGTATGTTATTCCTAACATAGCATGTTTCCATATATTTTTGTTCACTCACCTGAAGCTGTTTCTGTGGTTGTGTGGTCTGTGTGGTAATGGGCAGCGCTTTGTCCCGAGTGCCCCGGGCTCGTTCGATGCCCACCGAGGTCATCATATACAGTATATACAAAACAATGTATGTACAAAACAGAAAAATCTGTAAGAAAACAAGGCCAAAAACAGGAAGTGGTGGTTATTATTCAGAAAACCCTTCCATGTCCTAGTTTCTACTCCAAATATTTGCAGACGAGGTATTGTTCAAGCAAGCTAGCTGATGTTTTCTGTAGATCTTCCCTTCAGTGTCCCGCGCAGCGTCAGGCAAACACACAGGGGCCGTATCGGATTTCCTTTCTCCTAAACCCAGTTGGGCAAGATTGAGCAATACTCTGACCGCCAGAAACCCTTGTAGAAAAACAATTGAGCTTATCCGAGCCCTGCTGAAATGAAGACCACGCTACGAGACCACACTGGTGTCCGCTAACACTTCACAACTGTAGTGTGCTTCAAAAACGCTCACACTCGGATCACATCACGTAGTCATTCCTCATGCATACAAAATAACAACTTAGTCTTCTGGCATGAGGACATGAAGGAATGTATATTACCTAACAAACTCGAATCTACACTGAAGCCTGTACTGATTTGATGATCTAAACATCTAGCTATTTCACAGAAAAGACGTTGACATTACAAATTTTCCAGACTATGTCAGTCCTGCTGGTGTGACCGGTTTCATTAACCACGAAAAGCACATTTACACAACAACTTAAAATGTTGAAACAAGGAAATATTAAAGGGATGGCTCACCTTAAAAGGAAAATTCTGTTATCAATGACTTATGTTGTTTCAAAACCTACATGATTTTCCATCTTTAATTATTTTCTTTGCCATGTTTATAAGCTGTCCATTTAGAAAAAAAGCACCATAAAATTACAAAAAAATATTAAAGACAACTAAACAGTCAGTTATAGCATAAGAACACCAAGCATTCCTTAAAGTCGAGCCCTAAAATCTCATTTTCATAGATTCAAAAACTCAAGGTTTGATCCTAGAGGTCGACGGATAGTGGATTTTACCGATAACGATAACTAGGTAGGACCACAATCGCCGATAACCGATTAACCAACCGATAGTTTTTAAAATGGATACCGAATGAAAAGTAACCTTAGTTAATGTTACAGATGGACTCTTATTGTAAAGTGTTACCATTTCATATATATCCAAGCAGTCATGATTAAAGGGTTAGTTCACCCAAAAATGAAATTTCTGTCATTAATTACTCACCCTCATGTTGTTCCAAACACACAAGACCTTCATTCATCTTTGGAACACAAATTAAGATCTAGTATATGAGAGGTTTCTGATCCCCCAAAGCAACGTAATTACTAGCGTTGGATACTGTTCACATTTTATCCGGTACCAGTATCGGTACCTGAAATTCGGTGCCGGTACCCAACGGTACCTTTTTTCGGTACTTTACTCTCCATGTAATAACAAAAATGTTTATTTCAGTGACAAAAATAAGCCCAAACCTCTCAATTTCAACATTTTAATTATCACAAATGACCATTTATCACGCTGTTCTTCACCTCCGCTGTTCAGTGTTGGTTTCGGACACACGTGCCTTGACTTTATGTTTCGTCAGCACAGTAGCACAAAAGAGTTGTTTCATTTTCCCCATGATGCTGTCAGAGCTGGAGTTTGACAAACAAACACATGGAAAATATGACTGTGACAATATTTAGTATGTAACAACATGTGGAGCGTGCATGAGCAGTTTCTGCGCAGAACGTCGCGATGAGATTAACAACGCTTGCAACACGGATCATAGATCATATACAGACTGGAGTAAGCACGTTTTAAGTTTTTAATCGACATACTGCAAATTACGTCGTCTAAGTCTGCATCTTGTTTTGTGAAATTTAACCACACTTCAGAACACTTAGCAATTGCCCTGTGTGTTGTTTTTAAACAAGTTGCAGGGATGACGTGACATGGTCTCTCTCTCTCTCTCTTTAATGTACCTCTCAAGCCCAGATGCGTTCTCAGGTACCGAAATTTGGCACAGATAGTTTTAATGTGAATTTGACGTCATTTGGTCGATGCCCTTAAAATTCGGTACCCAACCCTAGTAATTACCACATTCAAGGTCCTGAAAAGTAGTAAATACATTGTTAAAATAGTCCATATGACTATAATGGTTCAACCCTAATGTTATGAAGCAACGAGAATACTTTTTGCGCGCAAAAATAAAATTTTATTCAACTTTAATCAACAATTTCTTCTCTTCCCCTGTCATTCTCCTACACTGTTTACTTTGTATAGACACAGCGTTTCCAGGTTCTACATCAGAATGCAGACTAAAAAAAAAATAAAAAATCTTATCGATAATCACCTTAAAAACATTGCAATATGCAATTATATTGTCTACCATTGTTTTCATTCTTCAAACCATTTTAATCACCGTCTAAATTAGGCTGTAGGTTAACTATTAAGAGTAAATATTTCATTCATGCTCTTGCATGTGTGTGTGTGTGTGTGTGTGTGTGTGTGTGTGTAACAAAAATACACAACCATCATCTTGTCCGTAATACCGTTTTCCTTTAACTCATTTTAAAGTATCAAAATTGTTTAAAAAAATAAATAAACGTGTATTGTAACTATGGGGATATGTAAAATATTTTTGGCAATTGCTGAGTGTTAAAATCAACATCGGAGCACTAGTGACATATCGCCCAGCCCTATTGGAGAGAAAGTGGATTTTTAATGGATTGTAATTTAAAATTTGGTTTGTTTCTCACACAAAATAATCATATGACTTCGACAGACTTGGAACATAGGGCACGAGTAATATAGACTATTTTTTAAGATACTTTTAAAGTGATTTTTGGAGGGTATTGGAGCTGGACAACCGCTGTCCTCTTTCTCTTTCAAAGCAAGGAAAGTGTTCCAAAGAAATCAGTCAAAGGGGTGTGGAATGACAGGATTTTCATTTTTGGCAGAGCTGTTCCTTTAAAAAACCTTCTTAGATGATTTTTCACCAAATTAAAACCTCCACTACTGACACTACAGTACATTAGATTCTCCACATCCATGAAACTAAGACTAAAACATCAGCAAGAGTCACTGCTCGCACAGAAGACAAGGCAACACACATAACATCTGTGATGGATACAGTGGGCTTTTCTTGGCTGCTAGAAGAGATCTTATTGTGCATGTTTAACCCTTCTACGCGGCCACACAAAAAACGCCCGACAACAACGTTCCAGCTAGATTCTGACGTATAGAGATCATCAGATAATATCCAGCAAAAATTCCAAGCTTGCAATATACATCAAAAAGATCTTACTGGTGTGAATTTGGCTGTGCAAGCGCTGCTGGTCAAACGATTTAATGATGACTGTAAGCAAAACAACCCACAAAAGTGATTCCACCAGCTGACAATGGTCTCATGTGGGGACATTTCTGAGATCCTTACAAAATGGATAAACAAAGCCTTTTCTCTTGGTCAGCAGACCACCCATAGTGTCCTCAAATTCACAGATATGGTTTGTATAAAGCACATTTAGAGATGCAGATTGAGAAATTCGCCAAAAAACTAACAATTAAAAATTATAATCAGTTTCATCTTTGATTATGAATAGGTAGCAGAAAAACAAATTATGAAGATATGAAATAATGTCACAAATGAGAAAAAAAATTAATGAACTTTGACAACATTCCCAAAAAATGCACTAAAATTTTGAAAAAGCAAAGTTATCGGAAGATTTCTTGGTCCCACTTTACATTAGTTGGCCTTAACTACTATGTACTTACTTCTAAACATAAGTACAATGTACTTATTGGGTTCATATTGAATTGCAAAACACTTTTGCTGCTATAAGTACAATGTAAAAACATGTACACAATAAGTGCATTGTATCAAATGATTAATTTAAATGTACATAGTAGTTAAGGCCACTTAATATAAAGTGGGACCGATTTTTTTTGCTTTTACATAAAGCATAATACTACTGTTAACTGGTCAAGTGAGCATAGTTATTGGCCAATGTCAATAATCTCAAAATGGCCAAATATCTGACAAATGATTGGTTTATAACCAAAACAGACAACTTGGTTTGGCTTTTTCCGTTTCGAACACTAATAAAACCTATATATTGAGCAAATATTGACAAAAATTGTAAGACACATTCATAAACAAAACAAAATATGTGATGGCTTCATCAAATTAGAAAACTTTAAACAAACAACCATAATCAAAGCACATGCACAGATGACTTTTGAAAAAGCAAAGTTATCGGAAGATTTTTTGGTCCCACTTTACATTAGGTGGCCTTAACTACTATGTACTTACTTCAAAACATAAGTACAATGTACTTATTGGGTTCATATTGAATTGCAAAACACTTTTGCTGCTATTGAGGTGGGATACGGGTAAGGTTAGGGAAAGCTTTGGTGGTATGGGTAGGGGTAAGGTGTAAGGGATGGGTCAACAGTGTAATTATAAATGTAATTACAGATATAATTACATGCAGGTGTTTTTAAAATATAAGTACAATGTAAAAACATGTACACAATAAGTGCATTTTATCTAATGATTAATTTAAATGTAAGTACATAGTAGTTAAGGCCACTTAATATAACGTTTTTATATATTTTTTTACTTTTACATGAAGCATAATACTACTGTTAACTAGTCAAGTGAGCATAGTTATTGGCCAATGTCAATAATCTCAAAATGGCCAAATATCTGACAAATGATTGGTTTATAACAAAAACAGACAACTTGGTTTGGCTTTTTCAGTTTCGAACACTAATAAAACCTTAAATATTGACAAAAATTGTAAGACACATTCGTAAACAAAATATGCGATGCTTCATCATATAAGAAAACTTTAAACAAACGACCATAATCAAAGCACATGCACAGATGACTTTGTTTGCTTTCTGAGTTCCTATAAAAAGGTCCAAATTCCCCCTTCAAAACCAAACTACACGCATAAACATAATGTTAAAAAAAATATATATATATACATACATGTGATGGCTCAAACAAAGGGAATTTAGACCCAGGATCAGGGTCAGCATCCTAGTTTAACTTTACAGATTCATTAGAGATGTTTGGATACATTCAAGTTACGTATGGCGTTTTTTCTGACCCCATGAATGCGTAAAAACAGTTTGTGAAGAGCATATAAGCGCATACAGTCCCTGCTCTCCTTTGTCCATGATCTCTAATGTCATTTCCTCTCCAATTGTTGTAGCTTAGCTAGCTAACTCACGACCGCCCGGCGTCCTTGTTCACAACATTTAAACCCTCAAGAGCATTTAAACACCAAGATGTATATCAATATGACGTTTCTGATGTAAGAAAAACTGGCTTAACAGTGATACGGGCTTGTTGTAAAGAAATATTTGAGGAAAACGGTCTCACAGCAGAGCTAAAGCCGAATAAGCTAAACTGAGGAGGCAAAACAAAGCCATACAAAAGGCAACATAACCTCGAAAAAACATTCAGCGACGGATTAAAACAGATAAGCGTCAAAGAAATGGAAATATTAATGACGTACATCTGATATATAAACACCAATTAGAAACTGAAAGAGAGATTTGTTTTTTTTTATTACCTGCTAACACGCTTCACTCAGCCAGCAGCAGACTCCGTCACGTGACCGTCACCGCGCTGCTGCCGCTTCTCTCCATGCAGATCCCACAGGCGCGCTCCCGCACCGTCAGGCACATTCACAAGTGCGCGCACACGTACACAACAACTAATACAAACAACACGATTTAATAATATACAATGTATCTAGATGCAACTGTATACAAAGGATATTTCTGTCATGATTTACTCACCATTTTCTCACTACTAATTTTCTGTTTAAAGGTTATATTTTTTATGCTTCTGGAGTTTAAAAGAAAATGTGGCCCTCTCTAATTACCTATTAAACGAGGCTTTATTGTTTTGAGTTATTGTACATTGCGAGTCCCTATCGTATAGATTATAATAGTGAACGCGCATTCTGTTACGCCACTGTTTATAGTCACAACACAAATTGCGCCCCCAGCGGTCAAATTGATCACTACAGTGCAGTGATCTCACATATGTCAAAAACAACATATAATGTATAGTCTGCAGAAGAATAGAGTATAAAGAAACATGATGCAAGGCCAGAATGGAAGAAAAATACATCAATAAATTTTTATTCATTTTCTTTTTGAAGAATGTCTCATGTTGCTGTTCTTTTGCTTGTTTTGTTTTTATATTGTACAATAGCTTTACACTTGTAATCTGTAAAAACATTCAGGAAGTGAGTATAAAAAAGGGCACCACCAAAATAATGACAGATTAGTTCACTCACACACACATATATCCTCTGACATTTACATAAACGGTATTCTCCCTCTATTAGATTCCAAATATGTATACATATACATTTCATATATAAAATACATTTTAAAAGTGATGGTTAATTTCTGCTTAATATATGCCTGTTACTGTGTTCATTGTACTAACAATTTCGTGACAATTCCATGAAGATTTTCATGTAAAAAAAAAAAAAAAAAAAAAAGACTAAAGAAAGAGCCTAAACAAATTCAATCTGCAACAGTCTTTCACAGAAAGACTCTGGAAAGGCAACAATGTCACACAATACTGCCCTGCATTTGAGCAGAGAAGATAAGAAGCAACAATCCTAACAAATATGATTGTACCTGAACGTCATGAGTGCTAGTGATGGCAACAATACAAAATAAATAAGATGTCTAAATGTCACAGAGGGAAAATTGCAATCTTGATGCGAGTGTGTGCGTGTGTTAGTACAGAATCAGCAATAAAAGAGGCATTCTCCAAGATACCTCAAACAGAACACAAACTGTATCTGATTTCCTACAATTGTCTCTCCCTGCCATTATTCTGGAAAACATAAGGGAAAAAGGAAAGCAACAGGCGAGTCTTCATTGACCGCTATGCGAATCACGTCCATGTTTACTCTGTGCTCTTCATATATCTGTAGTCTTGACCCCAGTGTCCAGTGCTGCACAGTGAGGTTACAGGTCAGGCTGTCCGTTCATTGTACCAAGAGTCATCTCCAAAAGCCGATTCTTAGCCTTTTTAGGATCCACAATGTCATATCAGTCCACTGTGAGCTAAGAAAAAGGGCTGATCGGCAGATCTTCACACAGCAAAACAAACTCAACACGCCATGTTTCGGGCAAAAAAAAAAAAAAAAGAAGAAAATCAGCAAATGAAACAAAAATAAATTTTAAAGTAATGCCCAGAGAGACTGTTAAATATTTTCATATATTTTTACACTATTCTACAGTTCTCAAAGGTTCAGGCAGCCAATTTTTTCAGGACTCAAACTAACTTCTCCAGGAGATCAGACATCGTGTCAGGGTCACTGCTTTTTCTTCGTCACACACAAAAACAGATGTGAATTCAGGACTACAATAGGCAAATGAAAATTTAAAGACACAAGAACAATCAGAAAAAAAAAAAAAAAACATCTGAGAACCACATCTATGCTCCTGAGTCCTTTGAGAAATAATCTTGGATAGAAGCTAAACCAGAAGTGAAAAGGAGTGAGGAGAAGAATGGAAGATGGCCTGTAAGCCCATGGTACATGAGAGCGAAATGGATGATGGACGGAGGCTAGCTCCAGAGGCCGGCGTAGTTTCCGTGTAGGCCAGAACAAAGGGGGCCGCCGGCCACGAAGAGTTTGGTGCCAGAGTCGTCATAGCAGTGTGTGTACACGGCATTCGGGAAGGAGCGGACGTCGGAAAAGTAGCTTCTCCATGTTTCATCGTGATTCTGTAGAAGAAGAATCAGCATTTTAGAATCTGATATGGATTGATATTTTTTCAGCCTCAATAAAAATATACATACACTACCGTTTCTTTTTGGGGTTGGTAAGATTTTTTTTTTTTTATGTTTTTCAAAGAAGTCAGGATTTTTAATTTATTTAAAATTGTATTTATTTTTGTTTTCTATTTTAATATATTAAAATTTTTTAATATATTAAAGTGTAATTATATGTAATCATATATATTAAAGGTGCCATCGAACGTTTTTTTACAAGATGTAATATAAGTCTAAGGTGTCCCCTGAATGTGTCTGAAGTTTCAGCTCAAAATACCCCATAGATTTTTTTTAATTAATTTTTTTAACTGCCTATTTTGGGGCATCATTAACTATGCACCGATACAGGCTGCGGCCCCTTTAATTCCTCACGCTCCCCGCCCCCGGAGCTCGCGCTTGCCTTAACAGCATAAACAAAGTTCACACAGCTAATATAACCCTCAAAATGGATCTTTACAAAGTGTTCGTCATGCATGCTGCATGCATACATCAGATCATGCAAGTATAGTATTTATTTGGATGTTTACATTTGATTCTGAACGAATTTGATAGTGCTCCGTGGCTAACGGGCTAAAGCTAACATTACACACTGTTGGAGAGATTTATAAAGAATGAAGTTGTGTTTATGCATTATACAGACTGCAAGTGTTTAATAATGAAAATAACGACGGCTCGTCTCCATGAATACAGTAAGAAACGATGGTAACTTTAACCACATTTAACAGTACATTAGCAACATGCTAACGAAACATTTAGAAAGACAATTTATAAATATCACTAAAAATATCATGATATCATGGAGCATGTCAGTTATTATTGCTCCATCTGCCATTTTTCGCTGTTGTCCTTGCTTGCTTACCTAGTCTGATGATTCAGCTGTGCACATCCAGACATTCTGCCCTTGTCTAATGCCTTGATCATGGGCTGGCATATGCAAATATTGGGGGCGTACATGTTAATGATCCCGACTGTTACGTAACAGTCAGTGTTATGTTGAGATTCGCCTGTTCTTCGGAGGTCTTTTAAACAAATGAGATTTATATAAGAAGGAGGAAACAATGGTGTTTGAGACTCACTGTATGTCATTTCCATGTACTGAACTCTTGTTATTCAACTACGCCAAGGTAAATTCAATTTTCAATTCGATGGCACCTTTAAAATGTAATTTATTCCTGTGATGTCAAAGCATCGTTACTCCAGTCTTCATTGTCACATGATCCTTGAGAAATCATTCTAATATGCTGATTTGGTGGAAACATTTCTTATTATCAATGTTGAAAACAGTTGTGCTGCTATTTTTGGGGAAACCATGATAAATTTTTTTCAGGATTCTTCAATGAATAGAAAGTTCAAAAGAACAGCATTTATTTGAAATAAAAATATTTTCTAATATTTTAAATGTTTTACTGACACTTTTGATCAATTTAATGCATCCTTGCTAAATGAAAGTATTAATTTCTTCAAAAAAATCTTACTGACTCAAACCTTTTGAACAGCAGGTATAATGTACAGCTGGCTCTTCTCATTATCACAAAATGGCCTCAGACAGGGAAATCAGGACCCCAACGTATAGAGGAGTTGTTTATTTTGCGATAATGAGTGGCTGACTGTACGTTATCCCTTATATAGTTACATTATTCAAAGTTGTAACAAACGGGCAAGAACCTAAGTGGGTCAATTAAACCAATCAAATAGTAGTTATACTTCCGTGTGGACCCCTGATTAATGCAGCAGACAGCATTTCTGCCTAATGAACTTCCATATGGTAAGCAGAGGCTGATGCTGCAGGCAACTGACTGCTAAAGTAAGCACTTTGTAAAGAAGCGTATTTATAGGCTAATTAATTTAAAAGTTTGCCCAAAGATTTCATGGCAAAAATTAGGTAGTGGGCGGATAAAGCAAAAGAAACAAAAAATAGCAATAATATATGTACATCAAATGAGTATGAAAGTTCCCATATATAAACAAAATGCAAAACAGTAATTGTTTTGGTATCAGATTTAATTTAAAACACAATTATAATAAACATATATGCTACTGTTTAAAAGTTTGGCATTGGTAAGACTTTCTTTAAACAATAATACTTTTTTTTTTTTTTTTTTAAGCAAGGATGCCTTATAGGGATAGTTCACCCAAAAATTCTGTCATCATTTATTCACCCTCAAGTTGTTACAAAACTGTAAAAATTTCTTTGTTCTGTTGAACACAAAAGGAAGATATTTTGAAGAAAGTTTGTAACCAGGCCGCTTTGGGGCACCATTGACTGTCATAGTAGGAAAAAAAATACTATGGAAGTCAATGGTGCCCCAGAACTGTTCAGTTTCCCACATTCTTTAAAAATATCTTCCTTTGTGTTCAACAGAACAAAAAATGTATAGAAGTTTGGAACAACCTGAGGTTGAGCAAATGACAGAATTTTCATTTTTGGGTGAACTATCCCTTTAAACTGATTCAAAAGTGTCTCTAAAGACAAATAAATGATGAATGAATAATAAATAAATTATGTTTTTCTGAACTTCAAATCAAAGAATATGTATATATAAAATATGTGTAATCATTTACCTAAAAATTCAGCTTTGCCATCACAGGAATAAATTACAGTTTAAAATATATCAAAATAGAAACTTGTAATATTTTAAATTGTAATTATTTTACATTTTAAATTTATGTATTGCTGTTTTGCTGTATTTTTGATCAAATAAATGGAGCCTTGCTGAGACTTAAATTAATATAACGGGAGTGTGTTCCAAAATGAGTGGCGAAAAGATCGCGATCAAACAGCCACGCAATCTTATTCCTAAATAACGAGCCAGAGAGAGCATTTGAAATGTATGAAACGGCTTCATAGTCTTTTCAACAACACAGTATCATTATTTCTTTAATATTATTTCTTACAATAATTCAAATGATCACAGAAGTACTGGGATAAAAAAAAAGTTTATAGTTCAGCTATATACACGCGATTTCTACAATAGCAATCAAAATAGAGTAAATCACCTTTTGAAAGTAAAGTAACTTGACTTCTAATAAAGATCGTATTAATTACATCATGCCAATAGGCAACAAGCAACTGTTAAAAATGTTTTAGTTGAATCATTCAAGAGATTAGTTCAAAAACACTGATTCATCCAGCAATGAAACGAATGAAGTCTTTAGTCATTGAATCATTCATTTAAAGCGGAACTCATAAGATAGGTATCTCAATAAGATTTGCAAAGCTCCCCCTACAGGTTCCTTCAGTTAATCACACTGTCGTAAATACTCCAAGCGCAGCTCTGGACTACAATGACTATAACACTCACCGGTGAAGTAGTTTTGCAAATACAGTACAAGAAATCTCGATGGAGGTGGGTAATTTTCGAAATTTTCTTATAAAGTCATAATATATACATTGTTTTTGAATTACCGTAAAGCATTTTGTCACTCTCGCGTGAACGTGAACATGAGGCGAGATTGTGTCGGGTCGGCGAAGCTCAACTTGCAAGTGCTGTATTCTGGCGTAGACTTGCCAGAGGGGGTTAGTGCTCGCCTCAAACACACCAGTCAAAATGACTTAGAAAACTATTTATGAAGGTAAAAAAAATTTACTTAGTTCTGCTTTAAACCAATTTTTAAAAAATAATTCATTCCAATTAATAAAACGCTTAAATAGACTACAGTAATTAAGATTTTGCCAGAACCTGTCTGTTCAGAATTGTGGGAGAATCTTGATTTCTATTTTTAAAAAGATCATAATTCTCAATTTATCCACATTCGTGCAGCTCTAGTGTATTTAAATTAGAAGTATAATAAAAAATAAGATATTTATTTATTAAGAGCCTGCAATGGCCTACGTCAAATATAAGATGCATATATTGGTCTAATCAACCAAGATCTAATCAATATGTTAAATTTCAGCATGTAAGACACTCCTACCAGCCATCCTCTCCCCGTGGTGAGTTTAAGGATGCCCTCTGCAGTGCGATTCCGGTACCCGCCGGGTGTGCTGGATGGGCCATCCAGAAAACGCTGGGCCCTGATATCATAGAAGAGCAGGGAACCTTGGCCAGTGCCTACTGTCACTATGTGTTCATAGAAGCTCACAGAGCGAATACCTAGGAAATAATTAAACAGCACCAGTTTGCTTTGCAAAAAAACTTTTTTAACTTTGAGTGAACTATCTTGAGAGGGAAAAACAAAAAACCTACCACTACCACGCTCCCTGGAGCTCACGGATTTGATGTTCTGAGTCGATTGCCGGGGGTCGAGGAAGGAAACGTGCGCCTGAGAACCGACTGCATAAACAGACCAGTCCATCCCGTAAGCCAGACACACATTCTCCTTACAGTAAGGAAGTTTCGTAGAAAGCTCCTGAAAATCATATTAAACGGAAAAAAACAGTCATTAGACAATTGTAAAACATACAGAGCTTGGCATAAAAAGCCAATATATGAGAGAGAGAAAAAGCTGATAGTGGTAACTGTACCTTACACAGGTTGTCTTCTGCTTTCCACAGATGGAAATATCCATCTAGAGAAACGGCACCCAACTCCTAATGGATGAATGAAAGAGATGAAAGTGGAATTGGAGAAACGGTGAGATGAATAACACACAATGAATCAGTACAGCCACATGAGTCATAGACAGCTGCTGACCTTATGGCTGTTGTTGAAGGCCAGTGCGCGCACTTTGCAGTTGTAGGGGTGGGTGTATTCTTTCGGGATGTCCTTGAGAGCGCGGTGAGAGATGTGGGAGTAACAAGGAACACCTTCCACATTCTGACGCTTCTCCGCTTGAGACAAAACCTCCTCTGATATCTCCCACAGACCCATGGAACCATCGCGAGATCCTGCTCCAGTGAAGAAAAGATTCATTCTCTTTTAATGGAACAGTAGAATCTGTACAACACATGATAATGTATACTTTATCTCAAAATACACCCAGACAGGGTAGTCAGGGGAAGTAGAGGGGTCTTTTATTGCCTTAATCAGTTTATCATTTTGTGATAATAACTGGCTGACTGTACATTATCCTGCTAATCACACAGCAAAAAAAAAATAGTGAAATATTATGAAGAGAATTGTTAATATGAGAAACAAGGATGGGGTTCGACATTAACGTTTGTCTGGGACAAGTGAATTTTTTGAAGGGGCAAGTGAAAAAGAATTTTACAAGCCCAACCAGACAAGTAACCTGAGTAAAATGTCAATAATATACAAAACCTGAACAACAACCTGTATAAATGTCTTTGTTCTGCTGTACACAAAGGAAGATATTTGGAAGAATGTTTGTAACCAAGCAACTCCCCAATTGACTACCATAGTATTTTTTTTTTTCCTAGTATGGGATGGGGGGCGAGATCTGCTTGGTTACAAAAATTCTTTCAAATATCTTCCTTTGTGTTCAGCAGAACAAAAAAAATGTATACAGGTTTGGAACAACTTGAGGGTGAGTAAATGATGACAGAATTTTCATTTTTGAATGAACTATCCCTTTAAGTCACTTACATTTTAGACAAAAGAAAAATCGAATTACTAGAATTCAAAACGTCATTCTCATTACGGTAATACACTAATGAAAACCATCATGTCCAGACGTTTTTTTCTTTTTAATTAAAATCAGAATGAAATAGATTTAAATTTAATTATGTAAAAAATATAAATCATATTACAGTTATGAGAATGAGTCGTTTTCACGTTACAGCATGTTACTAAGAAAAGGGGACAAGGATGTGCTAAACTAATGAAAATAATATCAATCTGAAATGTTCAGTTCCTGAACTGGGCCCCATTGTCTTCATGCAAAACATACTTTCGATTTCTTTTCTTCCTTTGCTCTTGGGGTGAAATATGACCTTGACAGCTTTCTTGAAATGTACACAAGCACTTAATGTGTTAGGACACGGTGTAAAGTGTTTGCTCAAAACTGGATCTGCAAGCTTCTTACCTGAGACTGCCATGGTATCACTGATCCATGCAATGGAGAATATCCAGTCGTTGTGCCCATCCTGTTAGAAATACAGAACCAAATTTGAGTCTTTACATAACAGAATTGTTTTTAATTATGTTAGCCAAAGCTAGCCACTTTTTTCTTTTTATGAAGCCAAAGGCTGAAGCCACTAAACCATTTGACATTTACACTACTTTCACAACTAAAAAGGGAGCAAAGGCCAGACTCACATCTCCGACACAGACAGGGTCAAGTGTGGGAAGTCTGTACACTGCCAGGCTGTTGGGGTTGTCTCCTCCAGTGGCCAGCAAAGTACGAGAGGGGTTCAGCTCTATGGCATGGATGCCACATCCCTGCTGGACATCCAGGCCACCGACTGATCCTGGATTGTGGAAATGGAAATGGCCTCCCACTCCACCCAAACCCTGGGAGACATCTCCCCTGCCCTCTCTGTCTTTCAGCATAGGTATCCTGGTTATCTGTCCCGAGAGGACATCCACCACAAATAGCTAAAAGCACAAAGAAAAAAAGGATTACTAAAGTTACCCTTGTGGGAATTCTGATTCAATAAAATTAGATAATTTTTTAAATAAACAAATTAAACAGGGAATAAATAGGGAAAATCATAATTTAATGTTTATGAAATAGGATAGTGACTTTATCAAGCTCTAAAATGTAGTATTGAACATCTCAGAGCTCAAAGTTTTAGGTAAAGGCTTAAATATAGATGCGTTTCTCATGGATATAGAGCATAAGGTTTTATTTTTACATTTTCATTTTAGTTAAAGTTTTAGTAATTTCTTGTGTGTTTTTGTATTTATAAAATAGATTGTTATAATACTGCTGGTAGGCCTACTTTTCTTTGCCTTTTCTCTTGGAAATTTTATGTTTTGCACTTTAGAAATGTAATTATCCAACTCATATGCAGAATATCCTGTAAGTGTCTTAGGCAAATTAAATATGGTTCAGTAGAGGAAAAAAAAAAAAAAAAAAAAGTAAAGTAAATCTGGAAAATAAAAGTGCTTGCTGCTGTATGTGGATGGTCATACATATCCGTCTAGTGTGTTTACATAGAAAAACAATGGAAAAGTACATTCTGTGTGAACGGCCCCATAGTTTACCCTAAAATGAAAATTGTGTCATTAATTACTCACTCTCATGTCGTTCTAAACCTGTAAGACTCTCGTTGTTCTTCACAACTCAAATGAAGATCTTTTTGATGAAATCTGTGAACTTTCTGTCCCTCCATAGACAGCTATGCAACGTTGATGCTTCAAAATGTTCATAAAGCGATTAAAATCGAATCTATATTGATTGAACCTTCGCCGGGAGTTTGATTGACAAGAGATCTAACCAATCGTAATGCCGAATCCGCCATTTTGTCTGACAAAGCAGTCAGGAGTTAGAAGATTAACCTCGGTGGACTTGAACTTGAAAAATTGTGTGTACAGACGTCTTTCCGCATTTGAAACAACATTCCTTCTCATGTTCATTCATGTTTATTTGATGCCATAAATTAACTAGTAGGAAGAGATGATCGGTTCACGAGCTGCTTGAGCTGAGGCGCTACAGCAATCTGTCATGACACATTAAAGAGCCACAAAATGGTTTTTATTGTTCGAATTTCTTAAAAAAATTACAGTTTGAAAGCTGGGACTTTGTTTAATATCATAAGTAACCTGCTCTGTCTTGTCTGTCGACATGTTGTCAGTGTCCTCTTTGCTCCGCAATGTATTTTTCACTCTGTGTGGCGTGACAGCGCCATGGCTTGTTGGACAAAGCAACAGTAACTAAGGGTCTTTGCGAAGGGTCAATTGAGTGGTTTAGTCCAAATTTTCTGAAGAGACTTGATCGCTTTATTTGATGAACAGATTTAATTTAAGCTTTTATTCACATATAAACATTGATATAAAGACATAAAGAGAAACTCAACCGAACCTCAAATGTGCTGCGTAACACACGAGAATGAACCTCATTGGTTCTTGCATGCGTCAAGAAAATTTGCTTGAGCTTTTGTTTACCACAATTTACGAATAAAAGCCTAAATTAAATATGTTAATCATATAAAATGATCGAGTGTCTTCAGAAAGGACTAAACCACTCAATTCATATGGATTAATTAAGATCTCTTTATGAACTTTTTGAAGCGTCAAAGTGTCAGTTGCGTAGTTGTCTATGGAGGGACAGAAAGCTCTCAGATTTCATCAAAAATATATTCATTTGTGTTCCAAAGATGAACGAAAGTCTTACAGGTTTGGAACAACATGAGGGTAAATTATAACCACCTATAATGGGAAATGAGTAAATTATGACAATTTTAATTTTTGGGTGAACTAACCCTTTAACAGTAAACATTCAAATATTTCAAGATTTAAATTAATCATAAATACAGCATTGATAACATTACATACTGAAGAAGTACTAATCCAAAACCATCTTACCGTGTTGCATTTGGTCCCGCACACCACCTGCCTGTGGTTGAGCCATTGGGAAGCAAACACCTTGTTGAGGCGGCCGAGGGAGAACTCTCTCTCTCTGAGGATTCCGGGAATGCGTCCGGCAGCAAATCCGCGCAGACTCCGCTGGAAGCTCCACTCATGCTGCTGCTGCGGACGGAACTCCCTCCCTCTCACAGAGCACACCACCGACCGCCGACTCTGCCACCAGTGCTGGGCATGACGCGCTGAGCTGGACACGCGGGCACGCTTAAACACACTCTGACACCAGTCCAACTGTCAAAGGGACAAAAGGATTGATTCAACAAAATGTAAAAAAATCTAAATGAAAACATAATAAATCATAACAAATGTTTTTTTATCATTCATGACTTCATTTTAAAAAATGCTATCACTTGAAACAAACTAACGCATTTATTGGCAGTTGCTGATAATAATTTTCATGTTATAACTGATAAATCACAGAATAAATCAAATACACCAAATATATTTAACTAAATAAATTAAATATAAAACACTAAACTATAAAAAAAAAAAAAAAAAAATCATTTTAAATGCTTAAATTCAAGCATCACAACATTATGATGTACAGCATGAAAAAATTATATTAATTTGTAAATTTACTGAAAATTAGCATTAGGAGGAGCAGTAATTTATCAATTTGCAACAAGCATATTTTCATACTCATAAGGCATGTTCAGACCTTTATTTTGAAATAGCAATGAACATGAACAATCATTAAAGATTGGTTGAAACATGTTTGTTTTCATGCCAAGAGTTCAAAAGATAACATCCATTCAATTTTTTGAGAAAAAATGGTCTGAAAATGTTTCTAATAGAAAAAAAAATACATTTATGATTGTGGCGGTGATCTATAACCCACATACATGTTGTTTTTATGTTTATTAGAGGCTGAATTCATATCAAATTCTGCCAAACTTCCCATACTACTTCTATATAGGATGTCTACTTCATAAATTGTATGAAAATAATTGAAATATATGGTTCAGATCACTCAAACCATACATGGAAATGGAGGCGCCTTTATATGGTCAGTAATGGAGCTTGGTTGTCATCTAGTGAAAAAAAGTGGTACTGCGCCCAAACAAAATCTTACTGAAAGCTCATTTTTTGAGCTCAACTTGTTCAGATTTTTGGCTTTGATTTCCTTGCAGTTTTAGAGTAAAACTTGTTTTTATTTTATATAAAATATTATATTTTTACATTTTACATTTTCATAAACTTAAACTTCTATAACTTTTTTCTGTTTCACTTACATAAGATATTTCACTTCTACAATAATCTGCCAAATTTCATCTTTAAAACAAGACCAGCCTTATGTCTATACTCCAAAGTATTCTTGAATTACAACCATTTAAGTTTGGATATTTTTTTTTTGTCTAAAAAAAAAAAAAAAGTGGGGTGACAGTTAACAGGTTAAGCGTGCTCTTCATAAAACTTGAGATTTTGTTCATTTAAATCTTAATTTTCCATCACAAAAATGCTCTTTGTTAGTAATTTCAATATCATCTCTTTCCCATTCTGATTATGTAACTTTTTTTAAAAACAGAAACCCTAAATTATGAGAACAATCTCACAGGACATCTGGTTTTAGGTGGCTTCTTTGCAATCCAGCACTGTGTGTGCACTTTTTAAAAACAGCTTGCATTCGAAGAAAAACACCTGGTGGCACTGGAAATTCATCACCTCACCCTGCTAACAGCACTCTATACAATCAAACACAATAAATTACATTAAAACAGCCAAACAACAAAAGTGAGGGCATCCATCTGATGCTAACACCAGCTGGCAGACAAAGCGACTCTGTGCTCCCGGCAAGCATCGACAAATCAAATATAGCCATGACAGGGGGCGTGTAAAACCAGTGGCTTAAAGTATATCAGCTCCCATAGGCCCAACAATCAGAGTGTGTAAAACGGAGACTCATTCATTTTAATGCCTGTTCCCGCTAAACAGCACTGACATCATAATGCTTACCAAGACATCGTCACCCATATAAATAACTCTTGCTGAAATTACACCATCTATCCTGAGTGAGATCTAGTCATAAACAGTGATGTGTCTCTACGCCAGTAAAGCTCTTCCAATCCCCCTTCAGGCTAGTAAACGTCAGCCCTATCTGACTGACCCAGATCCTAACGGCCAAGTAGATCAGAATAGGATCTTAGTCAATAGAGTACCTCAGGGATGATGTGTTTTTGTAGGCCGACCCGGAAGTTAGCGGCGCACGGGTTCCCTCGATCGAAAGCCTATGCATTTTTACCATAGACTTTTGGAAAATCAAAAAAAATAAGCTCTGTGTTTAACAGAGGGTTATGACACTTACACGTTTTGTCTATCAAGACCATCTTTACAAGTTAACACAACATTTATAGATTTTGAAGCCTAAATAAAGCCGTCAGATATAAAAATCTAACAGCTATAAACGGACTACAGCACACCATGGTCGCGGATCAACGTCACCACCAAACTTCCTCAAACTTTATTTAAAAAACAACTTTATTTAAAAACTTGCTCGCTGATTATGATCTGCGCTGTGTGTGAATACTTATCCACTTTTTCATGAGAAATGCTGTCCAAATGTCCTGTTTGTCATGATGACGTCTAAAGTCCCCGCCAAAGGAAGCAGTCCCTTTCAGCAACTTGTTAGCAACCGCCGATTTTAAGACACAATAAAGGTTTTTTTAAAAAAAAATCACTAGTGGGTTATAACTGGTGTGTTTTATGTCATAGATCAAAATGTGAAAATATTTAGAGGCTTTGTTAACCACAGACCTTATTCCAGGCGATTTAGCAAAAACCCATTCAAAAAACCCATAGACTTTAGGGCGATGGAACCGGAAGTCCTAAAATTCCAACTCGCTTCCGGGTTTTGCCTACAAAAACACGTTATCCCTGAGGCACTCTATACACGGCCACCTTCCCATTCACAAACTCTGCAAAAGTGTATGATCATACAAAGAAAAGACCTGTGGAAAGAGTGTGGGAAACCTGCAAGGATCAGCATTAACAATCAACCTGTACTACAAAAATATCTCATCTGGCTTTCTATAGTCCCGCCCCCAAATTCACACCATTGGTTGATGCTGGCCGGGATACACATTTCAGAGGAATAAATCTTCAAAACAGATTAGATGTAGCTCTCTCTCTGCATATTAAGCTACGATATGTGAAAGTATTGATGCATGAAAAAAATTTTAGACTTTATTATATTATATAGACTTGCAATACAGAGAATAAATAGGACATTATCAAACACTGTTTCTAAAAGCTTTAATAAAATAATTATAAGATAATTGTATTTTTTAATAATTACAATTATTCGTACTTTAAATAATAATATAAGGTATACCAGTGAATTTTAAATAAACAGTGAGATGAACATATAAAGTGTAGACATACACTAGTTATTCATTACCAACATCATTGAGGCCTATGATAGCAGTGAATTGTTTTTAATGATTTTCTCTTTTAGATATGGCTGTCCCACAGGGATACATCCAGTGTTAATCTGTGATAACAGAAATAAACCTTCAACAACACCAAAAAAGGAAAGCAACTAGTCTTACAAGCAGTGTGCCGCAGTGAAGACCACCTTCCCCCATATGAGAACTCTATCCTGTCCTTTGAATCCTATTTAACACATCTACATCACCTACAAGGCCATAATATGATATCGCTCACTGATTCTTGAGGAGTACTGGGACAAAGAAATATCCTGCTTTTTCCATTTTCTCAGAACATATGCATTTTACTGGTCAATCACTCAATATAGGTCAATATCAATACAAAATAATGTGTGATATACATGCTAAAAATTAAACAGCACCTATATGACCTTGTTGAACCCATGGCAGGTGAAATATAGAAAGAGGACCTTCAGGATGAAGCCTGATTTTAGAAATGTTTCCATAATTACCTTACGGTTTTGAAAAAAAGCAATGACACAACTGTGAAATGTAGCTAAAATTAAACACTTTCTGTCAGGGCATAGTAGTAATGTTTCTTTAAAGGCTACATATTTATATATACCTATTTTCTTATATATTTAATCTATATAAAATATGTAATACGTAAGTCTGAGGAAATGTAGCTTTAGCGTTATATCACAATAAAGATATACATTGATACAACAACATTAAATGTTGATACGTTCAAAACTAATGTATGACATGTTTTGTAACGTATCAATGATAATTCTGCAGCAAATGACACATTGTGTTATTGATATTTCTCATCTTAACGATGAAATAATGGACAACTCTAGCAGATCTCAGTCCTACTGGAGGACTAACCAGCTAATGCTGTCTAGCTCTTGGTGGAGTATCATTATCCTGTAATCTCGTGCAGGATTAAGACGTAACGTTACTCAGACACACAATCTAAATGTCCAAGGCTACTGATAAATGATTACACATTAATAAACCAGTTCACCAATGCCAGATCAATGTCAATAACAACTAACGTTAAGTTAACAACCCCACGATTAGCCTTTAGCCAGTGAATGGTGCTAACATTAGACTGCAATATGTTCCTATTTGTAAACTGTCACAGCTTGTTTCCCATTATAGGTGGTTATTATTTCATATAAAATGAGAGGTTAGCAGATGGCTGCATAGTGCCTTTGTCATGTATAAGAGAGATCTGTTTTTTTTTTTTTTACCTGTTGTTCCTTGGGCTCCTCTGCTTTCCTTTTCCTGCTAACTGTTTTTCTCGCCATAGCCCGACACGCACAGGTCCCTCACCCACATGGAGGGCAGCAGCGACGCTAGGAAGTGGATCATATAATGGCGATGGGGTTGTTTCGGCGGCCTCCGGGCTAGTGAAGCGGCGCGACTAATCGAATCCAACCGAGTCGCGTCGGCCGAGGATGAATCGAATAACCGTCCGATTGTGTTTCAATGGCCGATCCCCAATCCGTTTGATTTAGGTCGTTTTAGGGTAGGCTTGTTTGCTTTCCGTCTGTGTGGAGGAGCTACAAGGGTACAGCTGCCCCTCCCCTGCACCGAGCTCACTTTTCACCTATCTTCTTTCTATCCGTCGTTCTCCTGACAAAACGCGTCATCCAACAACGTACATTGCCGCGCGCAGCCGCACTCCAGTCAAACATCAACAAAAACAAGGTCAAGCGTGCGCGTGCGCCTCTGTCTGGGGCGTGCGTGCGCGCGCCCTTCTCACGTTCTACGTGTTGTGCTGTTGTGGATATCTTTTCATTCTTACAATTAGGTGCTTTTAAAGAAGTTATGACATTTATAATGTACAATTTCTCCTTTGTATAGCCTAATTATAATTGGCTGGATTATAATAAGCTCTGGTCATCAAACTTAAATTCAACACATTTAATTTGAAAAATAAACAAGGAATTACGTTAATGTTTACATTAGTTGTCTTTATGTTAATGTGCATTTAATCTATCTGAGTAGAAAGTTGTTCATTATGTTAAGTCTGTTATGCTATGTTGTATTAGGGCCTTCGTTAAGTTTTCTGGACCCCTGTACAAGTGTTATATGAAATATAAACATTTTTAAATTAGTTTTTAAGAGAAATAAAGTACTACGTTTTATTTTAAAAGGACTGAACAGTGAAAGAAAAAGAGGAAATAAGTGTCCAGCACCTCATGTTAGTTACTGAAAGAGATTGAATTAGGTATGTCTTCTGATTATTGTATTAGTTAATATTCATATTGGTTATCTGAACGTGATGAAATTGTTTCCACAGTTTCAACAATGCCATCGGCTGATGCACAAATGTTCATTTGTCTGACAATAAGCTGTAACCTTCGTTGTTGCTCACTTCTGTTCCACTGGAAGTTTCACGATGGTAGTGACCAGAAAAAGAGTTTATCAAAGTTCAGGTGTTTTGTTTCTTTGTTTGTTTTTTTGCTGCTGCTGGACAAAATCTGTGCATCATAGACACCAATGACAGCCACACTTTTTGAAAAGAAGATTAAGTTTAATCACACTGAAGTCTGAAATCATTTTAAAGAAGACTAAACATTTTAAATCACATTTAAGAGCAACAGATCTCTGTATCATTAAGACAAAAGCCCTCCAATCTGCTCTACCTGTCAATCAGGTTCAGGACATTTCTCCATTTACAATTATAACAATAGATCTGCATTTGAGCGCTGACTCACTCCAGGCCAGAATGTTCTTTGTGATGCAGCCAGCAGTAGGTTTGCTCTGTTCTTTTCAGCCTTTTCTATTCAGCCTAGACTGAGGGATGCTGACACAAAAAGTAGAAGAGGAAGACCCATGTTTACTTCATTTGAATAATCAGTCCTGTACGGGATGGGTGAACCTCCTAAAATCTGTCAAGAACATATGCAGGTCTCTCTCTATATAAAGTCTATATATATATATATATATATATATATATACACACACACACACAAACACACAGAACTTAGACAAAGAAACTGAAACACTGGCCAATATAGTGTTGGAGGTTTCATGCCTATTGCTTGGTGGCCAATCTTCACTGATTTTACATTCCATCAGTAAGAGCAGAGTGTGATGGTTGAATTAGCAGAGCAATAGCACAGCTGTACATGACATATTGCAATCCACATTACATAATGGGAGACATATTAGAGTTCAAAATAGGACAAATTGTTTGTGCGCATCTTGATGGCTCATCTGTGACCAGGACAGCAAGTCTTTCTGGTGTATCGAGAGCTATGGTATCCAGTGTAATGTCTGCATACCATGACGCAGGACGAACCACATCTGCACACCTTGACTCTCCTTCTTCAACATCCTGTTTCTCCTTCGTCCGGAGCTCCACAGAGTCAATATTCAGCAGTCGGGCTGCTATAGACAAACCTTTGGTCACATGTATTGTTCTCTTGATGAGTCCACCTTCACTGTCTTTCCCACACCTGTTGTGTGCCCAAAGTGAAGCACGGCGGTGGATCAGTGATCCAATATCATAGCATTCCCTACTGTATGTCCTACTCCCAAGCATTCTTGAGGACCATGTGCACCTAATGATTCAAACATTGTACCTACAAGGTGGTGCTGTGTATCAGCATGCTAATGCACCAATACACAGCAAGACTTGTGACAGAATGGTTTGATGAACCTGAACATGAAGTTGAACATCTCTCATGGCCTGCACAGTCTCCAGATCTAAATATTTTTCAGCCATTTTGAGGTATTTTTAAGTCAAAAAACATTTTCCTCCACCAGCATCACATAGTGACCTGGCCACAGTTCTGGAAGTGGAATGGCTCAAAATCCCTCTAGCCACTGTGAAGGACTTTTACCTGTAATTTCCAAGACGAATTGATGTTGTACTGGCCTCAAAAGGAGGCCCTACACCATACTAATAAATTATTGAGGTCTAAAACCAGGTGTTTCAGTTTCATTGACCAACCCCTGTATATATATATATATATATATATATATATATATATATATATATATATATATATATATATATATATATATATATATATATATATGAGGAAAGTATGTTTACATTATGGTTTGATTTTTGGGTGATCTTGACATGTACGTGAGATCCACCAGCATCAAGAAACACCCTCCCATTACAATTTATACATGATTTTGAAGCAACACTCAAAATAAATTGAACACATAGAAAGCAAGCTTAAAGAGGCTGTTTTTGTCCCTGTAATGGTGAAAATTAAAAAAATAAAATAAAAACAGATAAATAAAAAAGACTGCTGTCTATTTGACACCTTTAAAGAGTCCGGCTGCATCTCAACCTAAATGCATTGGTGTGATTGGAACTGACCCAAAGTAAAAAGAAAAATAACTAAATAAATAAATGGCACACAATTTTTGAGGCGAATGTCAGAAAACATGTCATGTTTCTCTACAAAATCAAAAGACAAAAAAAAGTATTTTTGTAAAATAAAAGTCTATGTATCATTAAGATCATTATTGCAGTGAGATACTTTTTGTTACAAAATTCACTAAATAGTAAAAGAGGAGAACTTGCATATAATTCTCATGAAAATAATCCAAAAGCAAACAAACAAAAAAAACCAACAACTTAATGGTCTTAAAATGGGCTTGATTTTTTTTTTATATATAATACACAAATTAATTTCTTAGGATTTGTGGGTGGAATGCGACCTGGACATTTTTTTCATGACATTCAGCCCACTGATAATTAAAGGTCAAAATTCACTATCAAAAACTATGAGATTAAACATTGGCCCTATACATTTGAGCCAAAAGTTTCTACTGGAGTCAGACATGTTAATTTGTGTGATGCCAGTAAAGTTCCTACATCGCACTGTTCTTCCTCATTTTCCTGCAATCCTTTAAAGAGGAAACCAGTATTGCTTGTTTGAGCAAGCTGGCCAATACCACATGAGGTATTTGATCAAACATGCAGGTTTCCTCTGGTGACCAAAGCTCTATAGTAGGGCTGGACGATTATGGCCTAAAATCAAAACCTCGATTAATTGAACATTTTACCTCGATTACGATTAATGAACGATTATTTTATTTCTGGGTTTTTTTTTTTTTTTTGCCCTCATAGTTCACTGACAAGGTTTGTACTGTAAATAGCCTATGATTGACTATTAAGGTGGGATTTTTTTTTTTTCCCCCTGTTGAAAGAGTGATCTGACATCATAGCTCACTATCAGCAGTTAGGCTATTTTATCTATGGTTTGTAACATTTCTTACAGGTTTCTGCTCGTTGTTAGTCATACCGTCTCTCTATTAATTGTGAAGCTGTGGGTTGTAAATAGTTCCTTCAAAAGTAGAAACAATAGATGCTATAACTTTCTTTTTTTAAAGTTTCTAAGCTATTTTAGTGATAAATCACAGGACAGAGCTGACAACAAGTTTCTGCGTTCCTCTGTGTGCGCGCGATCTTCACGTTTTGCCCAGCTGTTTGTGTGAGTGTTCGTGCCACATGCAGCTGCACGAGCGCGGCATAGATATATGTATATATCTATGCGAGGCTCACCTAAGGCTCACCGCTCACCGCTCGCGCACCATCACTATGTGTTGAACTGGCGTTCACCTCCGTGTTTTGCTTTTATGCCACTGACTGGACGGGGCGGAGTCACGTGGCTACACACGCAGTTATGTTTTTAAGAGGGAAGTATTAACAGGATTAAAAAACCGAAATAACCGACATGGGAAAATTACGTCGGTTAGAGGTTCTGAATTTCGGTTTCGATTACTTTTCGATTAATCGTCCAGCCCTACTCTATAGTCCATTCAAACTGTTTCTAATGGCCCAAAAGACGTGCCACAAGAATTCGCAGATCTATTGCACAACTATCAGGTACGCTACGGTTCAAAAGTTACGAGTCAGTAAGATTTATTCACGTTTTCTAAAAAGAAGTCCCTTATGCTTACCAAGGCTGCATTATTTGATCTGAAATGCAGTAAAACAGTAATATTGTGAAACACTATTACAATTTAACCCTTATGTGCTGATCTTTTAAGATGTACACTCAGGATTTATCTGAAAGAGAGATCTTTCTAACATTTTAAAAATCATAACTCTCACTTTTGATCAATTTTATGCATCATTGCTGAACAAAAATGTATCAATTCCTTTAAATAAAAAATCTTACTGACCCCAATCGTTTCATCCTTGTGCTAGTGTACCTCCATTTTTCCCCCAATAGATTTTAGAATAATCTCATATTAATCCGTTAACCTCAGCAGGGTGTTAATTTTCTCAATTTCTTTATTACAGATGGAAACCGACAGTGTATCTTTACAGATCTTTAAATATGTTTATATTAACATCTGTGATTCAGTGTGCCTGTGCAGTATTTGCATGTCAATTGTATGGAAATGTGGCGGCATCATTTAAATTTTGCAGCCAAAGTTGCCAATTTCTCTTGCCAAATGTGTTAATTCCAGTGCAAAAGCCAACTGGGCAAAAGTTTGCTGCAGTTTTTTTTCTGTGAACTTACATAACTGTGATTAGTTCTGTTAAAGCAGTTCCTAATCATAGAGCAAAGAAACACAATCTCAAAAAAGGACAAATGAAGAAAGATAAAGTGTTTCTGCCAGTCAAACATATAAACAACGTATGAACAAACAAACAGCAGAGACAGAATAGAGAGAGGGCACTTCTGTGGGGTTTCCGTTCAGCCATGGGTTGTATTTATGAGTGTTCAGGTTTCAATTTTCGAAAGCCTGCATCCAGCAGCGGAAGATGGCAGCGTATTAGCTTCGAGTGTCACTCCGAATCCGTATTCTGTCAAACCTGGTGTCGATGGGGCTCCGCTCAGTTCTGTTTCTCTAGTACCGCCCAGTCTAGCCTGTCACCATGGCAACAGAGACACTAGCCAATGCCGATTCTCGGAGGGGGGTTTGGGCTCCTCCCACTCATCACCGTTCTAAGATCACTTAACAGACATACAGCTGAAGAGGGATGAATGCACAGTTGGGTGGTGCCATCAATCCCTACCTCAAGAGGTATATCTTTATTAGGATACAAAATCAGTTGTCCTGTCTTAGAGATAAGAGAATCACATCCTTCCATAGCCAGGACCCCTCAGAGGGCCAGGGGAGGGGTGGCTCCAGGTGGACGGACTCTCGAAGCTCAGCTCGCAGCCGCTCGGGCCATCAGATCCTCCAGCGCCTTGTCCTGGTCATTATTGTGCACGAGCAGTACCTCTTTAATAGTGTTCCTCTCAAAGCCCATTTCCCCAAACCGGGACATCAGCTGCAGAAACTCAAGAGCCTATGGGAGAGAATGTCGCATAAATATAAAAACGCAAAACTGAAAAGGAAATGAAAATGTCATCATTTGCACACAACTTCATTTCGTTTTAAATATGTATGATTTTTTAATTCCATGGAACATAAAAGGACATGTAATGCACAATGTCCAGAATGGGCACTGGGCTCCAAAAACAAAACAGGAGACATATAAGTAGCCGATATATTCCAGGCCTTCTAAAGCCATGCAATAGCTTTGTGTGAATAAAAAAATGTTAAGATACATTTAATGCCATATCTGAACTGAATTTTTACTATTTTACTACTATTTGAATCTGATTTGATCAAAAATACAGTAGTAAAAACAGTACTATTGTGAAAATTACAATTTAAAATAACTGTTTTCTATTTGAACATGATTTAAAATATAATTTTCAGCATCATTACTCCAGTCTTCAGAGTCACATGATCCTTGAGAAATCATTCTAATATGTTGAATTGGTTGAAACCTTTCTTATCAAAGCTGAAAGTTGTGCTGCTTAATATTTTTGTGCAAACCAGGATGGATCTTTTCAGGATTCTTTGATGAATGAATAGTTCAAAAGAACATCATTTATTTGAAATAGAATAATAACAATATATAATAATCTTTCTGATCCCAAACGTTTGAATGGCAGTATAAGAAAAGAAAATGTTTCAAATAACATGAAGCTTCGAGCAAATGATGGCAAAATTTATTTTTATTCACCTCAGAGACTCTTAAATGACTCTTTGTTATTGTGAAGTATAATTCTTTTTAAATTCAGTGTTTTCAAGCACATGTAAACAAGTATACATGCAAATGTACATTCAAATTAGACAGCAGATAGTAATTCAATCTTTTTGTGTATTTGTGGCTGTCAGAATTCACCAACCTTTTCCTCTGAACCCTGGTACATCTCCAAGCACTCCTCCACAGCAGTCGCATCAAAACCTCGATCGCACAGTCGACTGTGAGTAAACAGGTAATCCAGCACCTACGAATGAGAGAAATGGCATAACAATTAAGTAATTAAAGAGTCTCATTTAATCGTTTACTTAAAACAACACTATCACAGAGACTGGTAGTAAGGATAATCAAGACTAAAAAGTGACCTGCTCCACATTCTGTCCTTGTCTTTGCATGGCTTTGAGAACACCCTCGTAAGAATAACCCATGCCCACAATTGTTTCCACACACTGTCGTTCACTGGGAGAAAGGCCGAGAAGGATCGTGGCAGCAGGCGGATGGTTAATAGCTGTGACGGTGTTTGACTGCAAAAACGTTTAGAAAGAAAATCAGTTTAACTATTTTCAGCCTAGGCTTATTGGAAAAACGTGCCTCTACTCCAAAATGTACCTATACATAAAATTTACTGCAGTTTCCAGTTGAAATGACCAATAGTGGCAGTAAAACACCAACAACCTTTTTTCCATTTCACAGAAATTATGATTACAGGGCACATTATTGGTTAAGAAAGACTTTTGATTTGTTGTGAACGATTTGTGAACTAATACATTTTGATGTTTGCATCACATAACCAGCTCCATAAGTTCTGGCTAAGTTAAGTTGCTCGGTATCTCCCCTGTTACAGCTACCATTTGATTCAAATAAAATGTCATGATAAAGAGATCAAATCAAGCTAAAACAGCATGAGTGCTTCAGCAAACCCTTTGATATCTCACATTTGCTTTTGTTACACTATCAGCTAAGTTTAGGGTAGGGTTCAGTATAGGTTAGGGGTGTAACTGTACATATTCATCCCGAACCGTACGGTAGGGATGTCATGGTTCAGTGCACACAGTCAGACAAATACAGTCAGTCACAGGCAGAAGGTGGCGTTCGCGGTAATGCAATGCTGTTTGCTAACTGCCACAACAGGAAAAAGCGCAGAAGAAGAAGAAGAAGAACTGACAATCTTATTTACGTGTAATCTCTCAACTAATGTTTCAACCACATAAAAACAATAAAACAGCTTGAGAATAATCTCACGTAGCATTACATTTACCTCAGGCAAGTCATTTAGTGTCGACAGAATATTAGTTCACTGGAGTAATGAACTCTAGAGGGGAGCATTTCACTAAATATATGCACTATATTTGCTTATATATTCATTATATTTACTTTATCTGTTAGTAATGTCTTAATTATTTAATTAATGTTTAAAGGTGCCCTAGAACTTTTTTTTAAAAGATGTAATATAAGTCTAAGGTGTCCCCTGAATGTGTCTGTGAAGTTTCAGCTCAAAATACCCCATGGATTTTTTTTAATTCATTTTTTTAACTGCCTATTTTGGGGCATAATTAGAAATGAGCCGATTCAGGGTGTGTGGCCCTTTAAATCTTGTGCTCCACGCCCCAAGAGCTTGCGCTTGCCTTAAACAACATAAAAAAAGTTCAAACAGCTAATATAACCCTCAAAATGGATCTTTACAAAGTGTTCGTCATGCAGCATGCCTAATCGCGTAAGTAAAGTGTTTATTTTGATGTTTACATTTGATTCTGAATGAGTTTAAGGCTATGCTCCGTGGCTAACGGCTAATGCTACACTGTTGGAGAGATTTATAAAGAATGAAGTTGTGTTTATGCATTATACAGACTGCAAGTGTTTAAAAATGAAAATAGCGATGGCTCTTGTCTCCGTGAATACAGTAAGAAACGATGGTAACTTTAACCACATTTAACAGTACATTAGCAACATGCTAACAAAACATTTAGAAAGACAATTCACAAATATCACTAAAAATATCATGTTATCATGAATCATGTCAGTTATTATTGCTCCACCTGCCATTTTTTGCTATTGTCTTTGCTTGCTTACCTAGTCTGTTGATTCAGCTGTGCACATCCAGACGTTCTGCCCTTGTCTAATGCCTTTCATAATGTTGGGAACATGGGCTGACATATGCAAATACTGGGGGCGTACACCCCGACTGTTACGTAACAGTCGGTGTTATGTTGAGATTCGCCTGTTTTTTGGAGGTCTTTTAAACAAATGAGATTTATATAAGGAGGAGGAAACAATGGAGTTTGAGACTCACTGTATGTCTTTTCCATGTACTGAACTCTTGTTATTTAACTATGCCATGGTAAATTCAATTTTTGAAACTAGGGCACCTTTAAATAAATTTGTCATGAAAACAAGTTATGACAGTAACTGTTCATGATGATATGTAACATGAATTGGAGTAATAATTTTATAATTAGATTTAGAAGTTAATTCAAAACCTGCCTTATGTGCAATTTACATGTGTGGATTATTATTTCTAAAAATAAATAGCAACTGAATTTAATAGTTTGGGCTCTGTTGTTAATTGTAACCTTTAGTAATGTGTAAGAAAGGGCTCCCTATATATAGTTTACAGCATTAGCCGATGTAGATTTTTTTTTATCCTTGTTAAAATGTTAATTATAATTGAATTTAAAGAGAGAGACACAATTTGTTTAATAACCCACTGCTTTATAAAAAAAAAAAAGAAGCAATTTTATGTTTAGTTTTCTCCCCCCCGCTGTACCGAACCCATACCAAACCGTGACTTCATAATCAAAGTAAGTACCAAACCGTCACATTGGTGTACAGTTACACCCCTAACGTAGGTGCCACGCTATTTTCAAATGCAATTAAGCACCATTCACTGGGCATTTCATTTCCAAACTGTTTCGATATGGACAACAAGCAACGTAATAAAACGTTGCCAGAAGTTTTTTCTTCAAGATTCATTTTACTTTGAAAGTATTATGTAACATGCAAGAAGCTACGTAATATAATTTTGCAGAAATGTAGTTTTTCCAAAGAGCCTGGGTTGACTATTTTACATGCTAACAATCAACACTGAAATGCAAATGTTTTCATCCATGTAAATACCTGCTTCGGAGTCCCATTCTGAGCATAGACAGGTTGCTCTTGGGGGAGTGTCGTGTTGGTGTTCGATGCTGTTCTTTGCAGGGATGGTGGTGTGCCGTTGGACAGACTGCGTGGTGGGTAAGCGCTGAGAGGTGGTTCTGAGGGAGAGTCTCCTGGGTCTGAAAGCTTGGGGAAAGTCAGTGAGCGTATATTACATGGGCGGTCAGCATCAATCTGTCCTCGAGGGGTCCCCACAACCCCACCTCGGTCTAAGTCCAGCAGTCCAACCAGCCCATTGGGTTTATGGAACATTCCTGTTTTGGCCTGAAGAGGAGGCGTAGTACTTGGAGAAGCGGGGCGATTTTCTGCTGGAGGAAGCGGAGGAGGAGAAACGGATGACTGCGGTTGGCTCTGCAGGATATTCCGCAACTCCTCTTTGTCGTCCAGTGTCTTAAGCTCAAGTTTGTCAAAAGGGTCCTCCTCTCGCTCAAAATCAGCTAAGTTCAGACTCTGCGGGGCCGGGTTGCTAGGTTCTGGTCGGGTCGGTCCAAAAGAGGGGGCTGGGAGAGGCGTAAGGATTGCGTTGTGCCACAGGCCAGCTAAAACCGGGTTTAATGCTGGTGGAACATTGTCCTGCTCATCAGAGGGGCGGGCTTTCTTCCCCCCAACCAATCCGACATCTGCATCCTGAGCAGCAGCCTGCCTTTCATTTTCAGAGTCCACCCGGGCGACCTCCGCTGCTCGAGCCTCGGCAGCTCGTGCTTTGGCAAGCTCCTCCCCCCACTGAACGCTCCGTCGCTCTAGACTGAAGTCATACTAGAGTAAAAGCAAAGCATTAATTATTTCTGACAAAAACACTTTTATGATGGAAAGTTAAAGGGAAAATCAGACTTACTTGCAGATCCAAGAGTTTGGAATTAAAGTCGGATAAAGAGAAGCCAATGGGAAGACCCACTTTTGAGGGACAGCGGAATTTCTCATTGAGCTTGAAGGGAACATCATCAAGGTAGCTGACGGGTCCTTGAAACATCAAGTGAAGTAACAGAAGAACAGGGAAACCAAATTATTTTAAAATTAATCATTTATTTGGGCTGTATTTTGTCGTCTTGAAAAAAAAAAACTAAATAATCATGACAGCTGATTGGCTGACTCACCATTGTTGTGGATATCTGATCCAGACTTCCTCGCAGCCATTTAGAGTAACTAATGAAATAAACAAACAACATAAATTCACACAAACTGGGACAGTTACCTAGTTTCACTTCCTTGTTCTTTGATTTTCTCTGCAGAAGTTAGCATTTTACACACACACAAAATATCATAAGGTTTGAGATAATCTTCGGGTTATATAAAATGAGCTGAGAAGAATAAGAAAGACAGAATTAGAATTCTATTGTTTACGCTAACAACAGAATTTCTTGGTTGTGAGTGATTATGCCAACACAATACCAAAGAGATTTAAGACACTAATGAAATATGCTATTTAAATTCAACTTTAATAGCTGTAGTAATCTAACTATTGATCTTAAATACAAAGAATTACACAAACAAAACTGAAAAAACTATTTCATAACCATTGGAAAACATATCAGCAATCAGTTTGACCTATATTATACAATACTGTTCAAAGGTTTGGGGCTGGTTTACTTGTTTTTTGAGTCTTCTTCCAGGGTTGTATTTCAGGGGGGTTTTTTGATGAAAAACACAGTAAATTCAGCAATATCGTGAAGTATTATTACAATTTAAAATGTCATTTATTTTTGTGATGGCAAAACTGTTGTTGTTGAATGCTGAAAACAGATGCAATACATTTTTTTCAGGATTCTTTGATGAATAGAAAGTTCAAAACAGCAAAATGAATTTAAAAAAATAGAAATCTTTTGTAACAAATATCTTTACTGGCACTCATCTTTACTTTTAAACCATTGAATGTGTCCTGACTGAATAAAAAGAAAAGTATTAATTAATTTTAAAAAAACATACTGATCCCAAACTTTTGAACAGTAGAATATTTACCATTATTTCTATTTAATCAGATATCAGCTCTAATATCATGTCTACAATAAATTACATAATTTAGTGGGTCAACACTTTCGCAGATAGTGTATTCTGTTTATTGTTTGAATAAATTACTCTTTACATTTATTCATAAGTGTTAATTGCATAGCATTTAAACCTTAACAGTTAATCATTAACAAAAAAAAATGAAAAAATAAACATAAATAATAATAATAATGCATATTATGGAATATTATGTTTTCATTGTTGTCTAATGATTTGATAATGTCAAAAAGAAAAAAAAAATGCTTCATATTGATAATCGGATACTTTCAAAGACTGTTGAAAAAATATATTGTAAGATCAGTAGAAAACACAGCATAGTCCAACAGCATTAAGTTACAAGCATCACTTGAATTTTTCTTGTGAAACTGTAAACACATAAGCTTCTACATTTACAGGAAATTAACAAACTAAAACATATCAATAGACTGAGCACAAGTGACAATGTACTTCATGATAAGCAGGGAACTATAGCCCAAAACTGTATCGCATGCTGACATACAGGCTGATAAAACCGGTTCTGATGTCATTTCACCACCCATAATGTCTTACATAAAAAGCATAACAGCTGATCAGAGGAAAAACATAACCAGCCTGTTAACTATACACAGCCAACAGTTTTGTTGCGTAATAATAAAAGACAATGAAAAATGCATAAAGACAGCAAGCCCGAATCCCATACCAGTTTATATTTAACAATAAATCTTTAGATACACTGATGAGAGAGTCTGGGGAAGTTGGCTTATATTGAAACTGGATGATGAGATGACACATATTTCTTCCTGGCTTCTTACCAAGCTACTACGATTGTCTCTATTCGATCGGTCATGTCAAATAACGAGAAGATTTATAACCTAAAACCAAAGAGCTGGTACTTAAGAACTAGAGAGGCACAGAAATTAATGTGGACATCTGGTTAAAAACAACTGTCTAGTTTTGCTTCAGTTCAGGTTAGTGAAGCGACCTAACAGGGCCCGACTTCCTCTGCCACCGCCCCTCAAACTGTCCCTGCGTTTCCCACCAATGTCCTTACCAATATCTGCTCTGTCTTGAGTCTCCGAATAGGTCTCTCACTTGTTCTCTGACATACAAGCTCCGGTCGATGCTCTCAAATGAGGAGATTTACTGAAAACCGAGTATATTTCCTGCTTCATCGCGGAACGCCATCTTGGTTTGACCGCCTCCTTCGGTTCCTGTGACGACATGCGTTACCACTGAATGATGACAGATTCGACCAATCAGCGAGGAGCAGTGGAGGAGCGTCATCAGTGTCGGGCGTTGCACATGGGTTCAGCACGGGTTTGAGTCCGTCACCGTTGAAAATTAATGTTTTGATCTATTTGAGTTTGGTGGATATTGTTGGTTAGTGAACTGTAATAACCATTAAGTAAAGAGAGATAAAATAGAGAATCTGTGTTTGTCCATACACTTTCAAAAAGTGATCTATCTATCTATCTATCTATCTGTCTATCTGTCTATCTATCTGTCTGCCTGTCTGTCTGTCTATCTATCTATCTATCTGTCTGTCTGTCTGTCTGTCTGTCTGTCTGTCTATCTATCTATCTATCTATCTATCTATCTATCTATCTATCTATCTATCTATCAGGCTACATTAGGGTGACCAGATGTGTCTAAAATCCAAAATAATAGTTAAAAATGAAAAAAAGTTGTATGGGACCTACAGTATAAACAACTTTTGAAAAGGAAAACATTAAATTCAATTATAAATGTTTATTATCAATGTATAAATATTTGTTGAGTGCTGTTTTATTTACAGTTTTTCTCAGTCGCTTTGGTGCATTTCTCACATCACTATTTACATTTGCACAACAGTTAATGCAGTTCTCAAAACAATTAGTACAAACTGCAAAACCTAGTTGATAACCTGCAAAAGCGTGTCACTTGCTCAAAATAGATAGGTCATTCCTCAAAAGCAAGTATTCGTGTCAATGAAAGTGTCAGTGTCATCAAGATGAAAAGTCCTGACACCATTGTTTATGAACAAGATAGTCAAATGGCTTTGTCATGTTTTCATTATGACAGTTTACTCTGTCAATGTTTTCCAATGCAAAAAAGTCAGATCTTGGTGACACTACCTGAAAATGCTCAAGACAGCACTATATACTATTTGCACAGCCATTTGAAAAATACAGTAAAGTTACACATTACTGTATTTAGTGAGGTAACTGAGTACAAGACACTGAATATGTATGTTTCACATTTTTACTGCATATGCTCTTTGCAATTCTAATTTGTTCACAGCATTGTGCAAAAGAAAAAATACACCCTTATTTGCAACAAACATAAACTCCCTTTGGGTAGAGCTGTGCACAACTGTAAACAATATTGCAGTACATATGGCAAATCTTTACTGTAACACTACTGTACACTACAATACACTAAATGTGTGATGCAGTAAAGCTGTACGTCTAAATGTAAAATGTACAGTGACAAGTTCTTGTCCCACTGCAAGCTTCATGTATGACACGATGACAGTAGTGCAGTGCAGATTGTTTAGTGCTGAATTACTGTCCATTTATACACACCTGTTCTCCCAACAAAATGTTTGAATAATTGAATTTACAGTGGTTCTCCCAACATTTGGCTGCACCCTTCGACCAGCCTCAGCCATTGTGAGGCCGTGACTGACAACATGATCCACAATTGTAGCCCTGATTTCATCAGGGATCTGCCTATTGGCCTCTTCTTCCTCTTCCCCTGTTTTGTCCCCTTCCCCTTCTTCCCCGCACCCTTACCCCTTTTCCATGAGGCTGACCTTCCACTTCTGTGTCACAGTATTGTAGAAATGGTACACACTATGTCCTGCTTGGTTCGTATATGCTTGTAAAATGGGGGTTTATGGGATTCACCTCTGACAGTGATTGTAGAGAAGTGGCTTATCATTGGTTGCAACTAATGCTTCACACACCCCTTCTCATCAGTGAAAGTTGAGATTCACTTGAGAGAAATTGTTCAATTTAGGAGACATTTTCAGGAAAAAAAGATTTAAAAAAAAATGTGTAAAATTTGCTTGACAGATTTTGACAACTAGTTCAACATTTTTGTATGTAATGACTCAAGCAATGAAATGAGGACTATTAGTTTTATATGGAATGACTATTCAGCATTCACAAGTATAGTTAATTTTGACTGACATGACATAAGCAAATGATAATGTTATAAAACAGCAGAGAGTTGTATGAAAGAAATTGATGCATGTCCAAAAGCATTTGCAATTTGTTCGAAGGAATGAGAAACTGCTACTATGATGTGCACAAATGACTAAATGTTGTGGAGGTTGAACTAACTGTTGTGCAAATGTAAATAGTGATGTGAGAAATGCACCAAAGCGACTGAGAAAAACTGTAACTTATCTTTTTTTATTTATGTTGTTTTATTTTTTGTAAAGTGCTTTTATAGTAATACTTTTGTTATAACATAAGAGGCATATTGTTTTGAACTGCTTTTACAATGGTTACTATTAATAGTGTAATAGTTTTTTGGTGAATTGTATTAAAACCAGACCAAAATTATTTTTTAATTATTAGATTTCTGTGATATTTGGTCACTCAAATAGAAAATGTCCCTGGTTTCCATTTTCGAAATCTGCACAGTAAAATCCACAGAGTTAAATCATCTCTGCTCAGATAACATTTGGTCCCTCTCTGAATAGTGTTAAAATAACACTGAAGCAGAGTTAAAGTTTATGAGATAATTAAGCTATTAATTCAGGGATGATTGAACATTAATGATGAACACCTGCTGTTAACAAGCAGAATAACTGAAGAAAAGAGAAACACAAGAATACAAGTGACTTCAGCTAAAACCATTTAATTGAAATCAACTGAAGGTAAAATACATTAAATCTCTCAAGATATGATTTACTTATTACTAACCATATTGACTTTATTTCTGTAACATGTCTAAATAATGTCTTATTGAGAATTAACAGAGGTTTAAATGTTGGTGTTTTATTGGTCAATAAATTATGCCACCATAGTGGTGGTCAGGGTTTGTTTTAGTTGGGCTCTTGACCTTTTTATGTTTTTAAAATAATTTGTGTTTGAGCAATTGCAATAGTGTTTCACAGCAAACACTTGTGCATTGCCGAATGTGGATTTTACTGTGTGGTCACCTTAGGCTACATTCACGTCTGATTTATTTTAAAATTAAATAGACATTATACAAAGTTGCTTATTTTCACATAATAAGGATGTTATATAGGCCAACATAGTTTCTTACTTCTGTTGAACTAAATAGAAGATATTTTGAAGAATGCTGGTAACCAGACAGTTGATGGTAAACACTGATTTACATAGCAGGTGGGAAAATACTATAGAAGTCAATGGCTATCGTCAACTGTCTGGTTACCAACATTCTTCGAAATATCTTCTTTTGTGTTGAACAGAAGAAAAAAACTCAGATTTGGAACAACATAAGGGTGAGTAAAAGATGGCAGAATTTTCATTTTGGGGTGAACTATCCCTTTAAGGCTTTTCCTAAGGGAATTTTATACTTACTAAAATTGAATTACTCTTCTTCCCCTAAAGGGCTAGTTAACCCCCTCAAAAAATAAATAAATAAATAAATACGGTCATCATTTACTAACCCTCAAGTTGTTACAAACCTGTATGAATTTCTTTTATCTGCTGAACACAAAAGAAGATATTTTGAAGAATATGGGTAACCAAACTGGCGTCCATAGTATGGAAAAAAATTACTATGGAAGTTAATGGTGCCCCTTCAACTGTTTAGTTCCTGACATTCTTCAAAATATCTTCTTTTGTGTTCAGCAGAAGAAAGAAATTGCTACACACATGTAATGGGTACTACCTATGTAATAACACATAACATATGTTGTGTACATATGTAATACATAAGTTCTATGGGCACTTCAAAATAATAACAATAAGGTATTTACAGTTGCGTGTCTTGCGTCATGACGCACACGCGTACAGACGTGTTCAGGCACGCGCTATGATAACCGGAAGCATCAATAGAAGCGATTGAGAAACGGCGAAAGAGATCATCACCTGTCGATTTCGTTCATATATATCTCTCCTGTGCTCTCTTTAATCCCCATATCCCACTTCCATAACACCCGTACCATTACTTTAATTTGCTGTCGAGTCGGTCTGGACGGATAAAGCAGAGTTGGCAGTGTAATTCTGTGTGCAAACGGGTGGTTTTGAAGGTGCGTTGAAGCCTCGCAACAGAACAAATGTAAACAAGCAGCTGATCAGCTGTGCGGCCGAAGACGCGCAACGAAACGGCGTGATGACAGCGACCTGCAGGGTTTGACAAACAAATTCTGCGTCATATAAAGCGAAATTAGGAATTTATTTGCATGCTGTAGAGTTTTTAGACGTTATTGCAGTACACGAGGACAACTCCCAAACCATCGCCTTCACCTCCATTGCGGGCAGCAGCGGATACAGAACAAACAGCTGATTTATTTTTTACTGTTTATAAGGGTGATAAATTGATTGGTTTGTCTTTATTTCTACTTGAAGACTGGATAACTTCACGTCTAACAGGAAAAGCAACAGGACTCGAGAAATAACAAAGCACGATTGCCTTCTGGGCCCCAAGGTATAAATAAATATCAGCAACGTTTTAAAATTTACATGAAGCTGGAAGTTTAGGGAACTCAAACATCACATTTCCTGGCGAGCAGCGCAGGTAATAAACAGACTATAAACATGTTTTTATTTATCAAAATAGTTTTTGCATACCAATATAATCATACATTTGTAAATAAGTATTTTTATGTCTTAGTTTTTTCTTTCTTTTTGCAATATATATATATATATATATATATATATATATATATATATATATATATAATTAGTTTGGTCCCACTTTAGATTAAGTGGCCTTAACTACTATGTACTTACATTTAAATTAATAATTTGATACAATGCATTTATTGTGTACATACATGTTTTTACATTGTACTTATATTTTAAAAACACATGCATGTAATTACATCTGTAATTAATTTCTGTAATTACATTTATAATTACACTGTGGACCGATTCCTTACACCATAAACCTACCCATACCACCAAAGCTTTCCCTAACCTTACCCGTATCCCACCTCAATAGCAGCAAAAGTGTTTTGCAATTCAATATGAACCCAATAAGTACATTGTACTTATGTTTTGATGTAAGTACATAGTAGTTAAGGCCACTTAATATAAAATGGGACCATTAGTTTTAGTAGTAATATCTCTGTTAATACCACTATGCATAAATATCGAGTTGAAGATATTTCAATAAAAAAAAATCCAGAAATTATAACTGAATTGTCAAAAAACTATGAAATAATATATTATTTTGAGGAAAAAACAAAACAAAAAACAAATCCCATTTTCCTTAAATCCACAGTAAGGCTGAAGGATCGGGACTGTCATGGCACACCAGCAGATGCCGAGCTCACAGAAGGCTCTGATGCTGGAGCTGAAATCCCTGCAGGAGGAGCCAGTGGAAGGTTTCCGCATCACTCTGGTGGAGGAGTCGGACCTCTACAACTGGGAGGTGGCCATCTTTGGCCCTCCAAACACACTTTATGAAGGGGGCTACTTCAAGGTAAGCCTGAAAAATATTCTTGAATGCTTACCATCAGAACAGGGTGTTTTGAGTCAGATCAACAATCACAGTTTTTATATTTATATTTAATTTTATAGTATACCTCACTAGTATGCCCCATGTTTTGCATGTTTTCTCTAGTTCTTCTCTCCCCAGTAGTGCGTTCCTTATACTCTAGATCTCTATTTATAGCCTTGACTGATATTAATGACATCTCAATGTTAGAGCTAAAAAGAGAAGGACAGTGTGTTTCAACCTTATTCCCATAGTTATTTGTTCTCAGAGGCATGTTATCAGCTGCAATAGTCAGTACTTTCACAGTGACTGCACCACAACAGAATTCCTTCAGAGTTATATTATTATATCATAACAGTGTTTTAGTATATGAATTTATGGTAGCAATTCAGTTTGACTGATTCATATAATTTTAATAAAATGTCTTCTTTTGTTAAAATACTTTAGGTTGATTCCCTCGTGAGTTTTGATCACCTATTTGTCTGAATAGTAAAACATTCATTATTTTAATGTGGTGCATTTATATGTGGTTTTGTCTGGGTGATATATGTGATGCAGCATGTTTTGAGGAAGATTATAGTATCTTTGTGAGCACAGGCTTGGGTTCCACCCATCAAAGTATTTGCTATCAGGCTTCAGCAAGATTTTGCATGGATATACATTTTGCATCTTTGGGGAATTGCATTTCTAATTTGTTATACATCAAATGTAGTTTCTTTTACTTTGTATGTATGCAAAGTTTCCTGTAAAAAAAACAAACGTTTTTTTTAGTTTCAAAGAGCTGTATCGTTTGTTCCCATTTATTCCTAATGATCGCTAATGAAGTTCGATTACATCAGGTTGGTGCTTTCTAAGACTCAGTTCTTTGACTGAGACACAGATCTTCATTCACACCGCCACAGTCACGCAGCACTTGAGCACCAGCCAGTTCATCTAGTCTGACACATAATCAGCAGTCAACAACAGTGGCGAGTAGCAGGATTCCACATGCAGAGAAGATACAGCCTTAGAAGCAGCAACGCACTCATGTTCAAAGCGATAGTTCACCCAGAAATGACAATTTACTCATCTGGAGGTTTCAAGCATCAAAAAAGATGCAGAAGCAGTTTAAAAGTACCATAAAAGTAGTGCATGTGACTTACAGAGTATATTCCAAGTCCTTGAAGTCATATGTTAGCTTTTTGTGAGGAACAGACTAAAATTTAAAGTTGTTTTTACTGTTATTCACTGCAAATTACAAACTGTGACAAACCTGCCATAGCTCTTAGGGGTGTAACAATATATCGTGTCACAATATATCGCAATACAAAAATGCAACAATATGATATTGTGGATAGTGACAATATGTGTTGTGTGTAGTTCACCAAAAATGAAAATTACTGTGTAAGGAAAAAATTCAAGTTTACAAAGTTTTAGTGTCAGTACTACGTTAAACTACTATATATAATGTTGAATATAATGTATAATGGGGGAATATTTGTTGGTCCTGATAATGCCAAATGTCTTATGTTACCAGTAAAAAGTGGCCTACATTATTTTAAAGGTGCCTTAGAACGTCTTTTTAAAAGATGTAATATAAGTCTAAGGTGTCCCCTGAATGTGTCTGTGAAGTTTCAGCTCAAAATACCCCATAGATTTTTTTTTAATTAATTTTTTTAACTGCCTATTTTGGGGCATCATTAACTATGAGCCGATTTAGGCTGCAGCCCCTTTAAATGCTCACGCTCCCTGCCCACGGAGCTCGCGCTTGCCTTAAACAGTGCATAAACAAAGTTTACACAGCTAATATAACCCTCAAAATGAATCTTTACAAAGTGTTTGTCATGCAACATGTCTAATCGCGTAAGTATGGTATTTTTTTGGATGTTTACATTTGATTCTGAATGAGTTTGATAGTGCTCCGTGGCTAAAGCTAACATTACACACTGTTGGAGAGATTTATAAAGAATGAAGTTGTGTTTATGAATTATACAGACTGCAAGTGTTTAAAAAATGAAAATAACGACAGTCTTGTCTCCGTGAATACAGTAAGAAACGATGGTAACTTTAACCACGTTTAACAGTACATTAGCAACATGCTAACGAAACATTTACAAAGACAATTTACAAATATCACTAAAAATAACATGATATCATGGATCATGCCAGTTATTATTGCTCCATCTGCCATTTTTCGCTGTTGTCCTTGCTTGCTTACCTAGTCTGATGATTCAGCTGTGCACAGATCCAGACGTTAATACTGGCTGCCCTTGTGTAATGCCTCGATCATAGGCTGGCATATGGAAATATATCGTACACCCCGACTGTTACGTAACAGTCGGTGTTATGTTGAGATTCGCCTGTTCGTTGGAGGTCTTTTAAACAAATGAGATTTATATAAGGAGGAAACAACAGTGTTTGAGACTCACTGTATGTCATTTCCATGTACTGAACTCTTGTTATTTAACTATGCCAAGATAAATTCAATTTTTAATTCTAGAGCACCTTTAAATAGTCAATGACAGGGTGCAAACATATTAATCTAAAATAAATCTGTTGAATCATGGATATTAGAATCATGGAATCATGGATCATAGAATCATGAATATTTTTATTCTGGTGTCACCATTGTCCTGTGCACTGGGTTACCAGCATCAAGTTTAAGCCTATTCATTTCCACTCCCAATGTAATACCAGATTTAGCTTTTTAATCAACGGTACATTTTTTGTTATCCTTTTATCACATGTCTTGGAGTATCACAATAATATTGTATCGTGATATCTATCGAATCTTGACATAAGGGTATCATTACACCCATAATAGCTCTACTTGGTGTGTTTGTGAGCCTTTTCTGAATGAAAGTATCAAAATTTTTTGATTCTGATCCATTCAATCTTCGAACAATGCTAAGAGTGCCATCCTCAAAACAAGTTCAAACGCAATAAACACCTTTTGTACAGACATTACAGACCATTGATTTGCTAGCTGTACATACGCAGATCTGCATGTCTATGCAGAGCTACCTTGAAGCGATGACGCACCTTTTCTTACTTTTTTACTGGTAGACCTATATATGATGAAATATAGCCATTTAAGATCTATATCTATGTTTACAATTAAATTTTTACATGGTTATAAGGCCACCGAGAGTAAGTAATTTTTGCGTACGAGTAGTTTCAGTTATTCCTACATTTTTTCATAATTTAGAATAAATTTTAAAACGCAAGTTATTGATGAATCATGGTTTGCTCGTGAAAACGTTCATACGCAGATTTCGTACGCATGCTTATTTAATGAGACCCATTGTTTATTGTGTCTGAAAGCTAGTGCACTGTTCAAAATGTATCCTTTTGTATTGCATGTGAGAAAGAAAGTGATGTTGGTAAATAATGTGAATTTTCAATTTTGGCAGAACTATGCTTTTAAACCTTACTGCTCTCACAACGATTGCAGTTGTTATAACTAAATTCAAACCCACAATCACTTTCAAAATCACTATTGTTATAGCAACCACAATAAATCAAAACACTCAGCAGCACAAAATAGTACTATCTCAACACTAGACTGAAGAGAGTGCAGCATTTAACACAGCACTACTCTGTTTAGTTGAACTGCACTGTCGTCTCAAGCTCCCTTTTGGCACCATATCAGAAACCTGATGAGTGCATGATGTTGAGATTCATGACGATTATATTTATACCAACCCTTTTAGTCTAATGTGTCCTTCCCATTTAGGGACTGATTTATAACGGCTCATTTACTAGCTTTAATACGGCTCATATGCGAGCTAATAATGCTTCATGTTTCACTCTGTCTTTTTCCCCAGGCCCATATAAAATTTCCCATTGACTACCCCTACTCTCCTCCGACTTTCCGATTCCTCACCAAGATGTGGCATCCAAACATCTATGAGGTGAAAATGCTTGTGTGTGTGTCTGTTTAATGCATGTTTACTGGACCATCAAACAGATTACAACAGCTTAAAATGTACATTAGTAATCATATGGTAACAATGCTGCAATTGTTGCTTAATATACATCTCTCAACCCCAGAATGGCGATGTTTGTATTTCCATCCTCCATCCTCCTGTGGATGACCCCCAGAGCGGAGAGCTGCCCTCGGAGCGATGGAACCCCACACAGAATGTCAGGTATTAGAGTGAAAATACCCACAATTACACTCAAATCACCCTGAATGACTATGGCTATATATATACTACTGTTCAATAGTTGGTATCAGTAAGAAATTAATACTTTTTTGCAAGGGTACATTAAAGGTGCCCTAGAACATCTTTTTAAAAGATGTAATATAAGTTTAAGGTGTCCCCTGAATGTGTCTGTGAAGTTTCAGCTCAAAATACCCCATAGATTTTTTTTTTATTCATTTTTTTAACTGCCTATTTTGGGGCATCATTAACTATGCACCGATATATAGGTAGCGGCCCCTTTAATTCTCGTGCTCTCCGCCCACGGAGCTTGTGCTTGCCTTGAACAGCATAAACACAGTTCACACAGCTAATATAATCCTCAAAATGGATCTTTACAAAGTGTTCGTCATGCAGCATGTCTAATCGCGTAAGTATGGTATTTATTTGGATGTTTACATTTGATTCTGAATGAGTTTGATAGTGCTCCGTGGCTAAAGCTAACATTACACACTGTTGGAGAGATTTATAAAGAATGAAGTTGTGTTTATGAATTATACAGACTGCAAGTGTTTAAAAATGAAAATAGCGACGGCTCTTGTCTCCGTGAATACAGTAATAAACAATGGTAACTATAACCACATTTAACAGTACATTAGCAACATGCTAACGAAACATTTAGAAAGACAATTTACAAATATCACTAAAAATATCATGATATCATGGATCATGTCAGGTATTATTGCTCCATGTGCCATTTTACGCTATTGTTCTTGCTTGCTTATCTAGTCTGATGATTCAGCTGTGCACAGATCCAGATGTTAATACTGGCTGCCCTTGTCTAATGCTTGAACATGGGCTGGCATATGCAAATATTGGGGGCGTACACTGTTACGTAACAGTCTGTGTTATGTTGAGATTCGCCTGTTCTTCAGAGGTCTTTTAAACAAATGAGATTTATATAAGAAGGAGGAAACAATGGAGTTTGAAACTCACTGTATGTCTTTTCCATGTACTGAACTCTTGTTATTCAACTATGCCGAGGTAAATTCAATATTTAATTCTAGGGCACCTTTAAAGGGATAGTTTACCCAAAAATGAAACTTTTTCGTCATTTACTCACCCTCAAGTTGTTCCACACCTGTATGAATTTCTTTCTTCTGCTGAACACAAAAGAAGATATTTTGAAGAATGTCGGTAACCAAACAGTTGATGGACTCCATTGACATCCATAGTAATTTTTTTTTTTCTATACTATGGAAGTCAATGGGGTCCATCAACTGTTTGGTTACCCATATTCTTTAAAATATCTTCTTTTGTGTTCAGCAGAAGAACGAAATTCATACAGGTGTGGAACAACTTGAGGGTGAGTAAATGATGAAAAGTTACATTTTTGGGTGAACTATCCCTATAAATTGACCAAAAGTGACAGTTAAGATATTTATAATGTTACAAACAAGTTTCCTGAAAAAAAATGTATAACACCAAAATATTAAGCAGCACAACTGATTTCAACATTGATAATAATACGAAATGTTTTTTGGGCACCAAATCAGCATATTAGAATGATTTCTGAAGGATCATGTGACACTGAAGACTGGAGTAATGATGCTGAAAATTCAGCTTTGCCATAACAGGAATAAAAAATACTGTTAAAACGTTATTTTAAATTGTAATATTTCAGAATATTACAGTTTTTACTGTATGTTTGATCAAATAGATGCAGCCTCAGTGAGCATATGTAAGAGACTTCTTTCAAAACATTAAAAAAAATGTTACCTACCCAAAACTTATGGTAGTGTGTGTTTGTTTGCAGAACAATCCTGTTGAGTGTGATCTCACTGCTGAATGAACCCAATACCTTTTCACCTGCAAACGTGGACGCTTCAGTCATGTTTCGCAAGTGGAGGGACAGCAAAGGCAAGGACAAGGAATACGCCGAGATAATAAGGTACCATCACTTTATCATTTAAATGACTCATACTCAGCTTTTTCCATCTAATTATTTTAAGTTTAAAGGTCAGTCTGGAACTTTTATTTTTCCTGCTCTTGACTTTTTAATACAAATGAGATTTTGTGGACCACATTTACAGAATTTCGCAGAGATGTTTTGTTTTGCATTTTGATTTGCTTCACTGCACAATGTATAAAGTGTATGGAGTACAGATGGAGTTAAATGATTAATATAATATTTGTGATGCTTGGTAAAGTTTTTAAACTCTAAGTATTAAACTTCAATGTTTAACTTTTTGTCTGCACTGTCTGTGCTACAAAAAATGAATAATATTTCATAAAATGTGTGGTTTGTTGTATCAGACTTATAGTTGTTGCCTATTCGGTTAAGTCTGACGTCACGCTGCAGCGCTTCCGGGTCCAAACGCTCTATCTCATACCACAAGAAAACAACAAATGGTGCTAATATACACACACAATGTGGTGTAATACTTCTAAAAATTTATAATCATAACCTCTATCTCCATAACAAAATCCCAGATGGCCAGACAGTGATTCATCTTTTATAAATCATTAAAATATTAATGGAGACTGTTGTGTAGACTGTAAGTATTTTAAATGTTTAACTTTAAAATGTTAAATGTTTAATAAGAATAAATAGTGCTCATAAACGGCCGTGGAGATGCCATTCTCAAGTGAAATGAGTCGAGGCTTGGACCCAGAAACGGTGTTCCTCATGTCATGACTTAACAAGCGGATTGAAACATAAAATGTGTGAAAAAAATCCATAGACTTACTTTGAAGTAGGGGAACAAAGCCATATCTAGAGATGAGAATATCATAGAGACTTCATGATAATAATAGAGAATATAATTGAGACATACATACTTTTGACTGTTTAAAGCTGTAAGGCTTAATTGATTTAAGTGCAGTGATCAGAGATCTATCAACATGCTAACACACAAAAACTCACTAGCAACTGTAAAGCAATGCTCTAACAGCAACACCTTAACAGCACAGCAGTGCCCTGGAGGCCACTCACCACACCATAGCAATTTGCACAACTTACATATTCTTTATGAAATGCCAAAATTGAATTATACTACTGAAGTTGGCTGAGATCGTGATTAAACTTTGGCTGAGGCAAAATTTTGGCCCAACACACTTCCATTGCACCATCCCACTGAAATTCAGGACATACTGTCCTGAGTGTCTTTATTTCCCTTTTGGGCAAGTAAACATAAGTGAAAAATTTGAACTTTTACCTTATTGACATTCTTTTCTAAGAAAACAGATCCCTCGGTAGAAAACTCAGTAGATTTGCTTGTTCTTTGGAAAAAGAAGTGAAATTATACACTAACAATCAAAAATGTTATGTTTACCAAGGCAATTATTTGATTAAAAATTTCAGTAAAAACAGTACTATTATTGCTTTGAAATATTATTGTTATTAATTTTTATGTAATTTATTTCTGTGATGGCAAAGCTGAATTTTCAGCATCATTACACCAGTCTTCAGTGTCACATGATCCTTCAGAAATCATTCTAATATACTGATTTGATGCTTAAGAAACATTTCTTATTATTATCAACAGTTGTGCTGCCTAATATTTTTGTGGAAACTGATCATTTTTTAGGATTCTTTGATTAATAGATTTTTCAAAAGAACAGCATTTACTTGAAATGGAAATTATTGATTATAAATGTAATCAATTTAATGCATCCTTTGCAAAAAAAAAAAAAAAAAAAAAAAACTTACTGATCAAATCATTTTGTATGGTAGTGTATATTTATACAGACAGCTGTTACAGTAAGCTGAATTGATTTGCTGACACTGTGTTGTTGCGTCGTGCACAGGAAGCAGGTGATGTCCACTAAGGCAGATGCAGAGCGAGATGGAGTAAAAGTACCAACTACGCTAGCTGAATACTGCATCCAGACCAAAGTGCCTTCCCACGACAGTAGCTCCGACTTGCTCTACGACGATTTATATGATGATGACATAGAAGAGGATGATGATGACGACGACGAGGCAGAGGCCGTTGGGATTGGCAGCGAAATGGCCGGGGACTGTTTTGGCGACGAAGACGACTCTGGCAACGAGGAGTCTTGACCTCCTTCTTTCCGTGACACTGACCTTCGCCCTCTCACTATTCTTTACCCCGACAGCCTCATGTTTCATATTGTCTTTTCTCTTTTCCTATGCTTAAAGCTTTCGTTTTTCACTCTGTTCCAAAAACCTCATAACTTCAGATCTCTGTCCTTACAGCACCTTCCAGTTTCTCAGTAAAGTTCACTATGGGGTCATAAACCAGTCATTTGTAGTTACATTTTACATCCCACCTTCTCCTGCCTCTTAACCTCAGGGCTTTTGGATATTCAGAGCTTGTCAGGCCACCTTAAATATGTTCATTTCAATTTTTTTAAGGGCTAATTCCTACAAAAATGTAAAAATATGTCATGATTTATTAGCCCACATGTTGTTCCAAAACCTGTAGGACTTTCTTACTTCCGTGGAACAAAAAAAGAGATTTTGAAGGACGTTTGAGCTGCTTTTTCTCATAGATTATAACCAAACAATGCCTGTGTAATATTACTTCCCTACTATATGGTATGTGTAAAACAGTATGTGAGAGGAATATGATGTCTGAATTCACAGTATTGATAACAACAGTAAAGTATCCAGATGACCTACTACCAAAGACTTTATATACAGAAAGACGGTCCACTCGTATTACAATGAATCGGAGAAAGTGCAACGCGCAATATAGCAGAATATGTCCCGCCTTCTAAATAAAAGAGCCAATCAACGATTGGTAAAGTCATCACGTCACTCCAGTTGCCGTTTGCTGTAGAAACAGTCAGTGTTCTGAGACGCATTAGCTTGGTCCAGCCTGAAAAATGCTAGTTTTTGTCATGATTCAAGTGTTTAGAAACACAATTTATGAGACGGCTGTTGTCAGATTTCATTGGTGATTTCAAATATGAAATTTAATTGTAAACTTGGTGAACAGTTTTGGAGAATTTGATGTTTCCCCATTCAAAGATAAAGGAGCTGCACTTGCATGCCTCAAAATCAAAATTAGCCCATTCGCATTTCAGGGAGAGTCCCCTAGTAAAAATTGCATTTCGGGGGGTAAAATCCGCGTTTTTTGGCGGGGTTCCTCTGGTCAAATTCGCATTCCATAGGCTAAATATCATGTTATTTGGGGTCGCTTCAACCTGCGGACATGAAAAACAGTGTTAAAGTACCCCAATTCTGCGGGAAAACCGCAGACTTGGCAACACTGGAGAGGCGTTTCAAAGATGGCCGCTGAGTAAAATAAATTGTCTTAAGGGGTCTTTGCCTACTACTTCCAGCGAGATTCTGAAATGCCCATCTGATGGACGCTTTACTATCCCATAAGGCCACGGGATAGGAGTTATTGCATCAGCTATGTTGCTTCACTGCCAATCAAAAGTAACACGACAGCTGCAAAGTTCGTTCTTCATCAAATGTACCATGCGATTTCAGACGCGCTCCTAAAACGACACTAAAAGCACCATAATAGTATGACGAGTGAGCTATATTCTAAATATTTTGTAATCTTCTCATAGCTTCAGAAGAGGAATAGGACCAAAATTTAAGTTCTTATTCATTCTAAAGTTTCATTTAAGCATTCATGTGCCAAATTCGCTCCGCTGATTCTTGCTTGTTTCTTAACCGAATTCAGTGTGCCAGTTTGAATCAAGGGAGCCACACAGGTTTGGAATGACATGAGGGTGAGTAAATAATGATAAAATTTTAATTTTTTGAGGTAACTAACCCTTCAACCCACCCATGAGCTAGTTATGCCTGGTAAAATCACCAACAAATGAATGTTTTGTTCTTTTCCCAGATTTTCAAGTATGTACAGATTCTACAGAACTGTCTTTACAGTATAGGGCTTCACTGATTCCACTCTACAGTATGTATCTAATTTCCCACTTTTCCACAAAAAAAAAGGTAAGTATTCAAGGTTGGGAGAATGGAGCATGAATAGACTGTTTCTTTCACATAAAATTTAAGTGTCATCATTATGAACAGCCATCCACATCAGCAGGGTCACCTTCACAACTACTAACTACACACACTCTTTTATGCGCAGCTCGTACCCCCCCAAATCATTTGAGCTTTTTGAGCCATTAAATCACGGTGTCAGATTATATGGCACATGAAGGTGCTTTCAAGTGCTCAGCAACACAAGCATTAAAACTACTTCCAGCATACCTTCGTTCGCTGACCCAGAAACTATGATGAGACTGTTTAAGTCACTAAGATGATGTCCAACGTTCGGCCCTGAATATTTGATCCACCAATTTTGGCTGAAGCTAATCATACTGTTATGCTTTTAAGTATACACATACTCATCATAAGTGATCACGTATGAGTGTCCAAGCAGCTGTACCAAACCATTTCTATTTCTCCTTTTCCTCACTGATTTTGAAGATAATCTTGGGAGTTTTTAAGTTCGGGGTTTGAGATCAGTGACTGCTGAGGACATATTTCACTCATCAGCCTGAGCCCTCTCATCCCCAGTCTTATGCTTTTTTGCGTTGGCAACAGTGCCACGGTGGGCCGTAGCTTTCAAGAGCATGCTTGTGTGTTTTAATGTGTTTTCTATGACGTGTCAATCATCCAATGAGGCACACGAATCCCTAAGGTCTCATTAAAGGGGGTGGAAGCGCAGACGTTTATGCACATGGGGTCTCAGGTACACCTTTATTCCCGCAAACCAGCCAAGGACACGGATGCTGATTCCTGGTCCTACGAAACCCCTCCAAAAGGGAGTGTGGATCTGAGGATCTCGAGGGAACCGTGCTCTCTTATTCTGCCGAGCATCAGGAACTCACTGAACTATCAAAAACAATCGTTCCCGACTCAGTTGCTCTCTTGAACCTCTGGACTGTGAGCCAAGGGGGCTCAAAAGGGACGTGAATCGATTAAAACGGACTGGATTTTTCACGTTCTACAAGAGACTCTCGGTGTATTTACACCCCTGTGCACAGCAAAACAACTAAGTTCATTTCAAAAAGTGTTGTGACGTTAGTCGACAGTGGATTTGTCTTGAAGGATTTTATTATTTGTGTGTCATGATTGTTTTAAATGTTTCATTAAGGATTTTTTGTTTTTCAAATGCTAATTCTTTGACAGGATTCGTGGTCCTGATCAAAACAACCGAATTCATTATTTGCTCTAAGTTCAGTGCATTTCCTTTTTCTTGTAATGTTGTTAAAGGGAATATCATTATAAAGATTCACGTGAAGAAGAATGGAAAAACAGTAAGAATGAATCTAAATCCATACCTGTTTCTATTCTAAACATAAGTATTTGAGTTTTAGGGTGGAGGGGTGTAGGGGTGGGGGGATGTCCAGTATGATCATTTTAAGACTGTGCTTGTATGATCACAATTCATTTTTGTTTGTGTGTATGTACAGGAGTTAATGCTCCTTAGCAATTAAACCATTAGACAACACATTCATAGGTGCTTTCAGTTCATGATGTGTCCTGATTGAAAAAACCAACTAACCTTAGCAACTAAGTTCAAGTTTAAGTGCTTGAAATAAAAATACAATTTTAGAATTTAAAAAAATAATAAAAATGACAAAAGCACATGTAAAATTAAAAATAATTGAACTCAAATTAAAAATATGAAAACTATAATATATAAATAATACTAAAACGGCACTGGTTCATGAGCAGTGGTTTCATTTACTGGTTTCATTTGAGTTAATTTAGGACAATCTGTATGATGCAAGAGTTAGCAAAATAACTTGCATACAATTGATACATTTCTGATTCACTCAATTACTAGTTACTTAAACTGCAACATCGAAAAAATGTACAGTATGTGGAGAGGCTTTTGTGGAAACAAAAGTGACAATTAGATTGGATAATTAGGTGTATAAAAAGTGTCCAAGGTCCACAGTGTCATCCCAAGACTTGCCTTAAAGGGACAGTTTACCCAAAAATGAAAGCTCTGTCATCATTTACTCACCCTCAAGTTGTTCCAAACCTGTATGAATTTCTTTCTTCTGTTTAACACAAAAAAAGATATTTTGAAGAATGTCGGTAAGCAAATAGTTAATGGACCCCATTGACTTCCATAGTTTTTTTGACTGTTAGGTTACTCATACTCTTCAGAATATCTTCTTTTGTGTTCAGAAATTCAATTCAACTTAAGGGTGAGTAAATGATTATAAATCTTTCATATTTAGGTAAACTATATACACAATTTAAGCTTTATGAAGCACAATGTTGATAAAAAATGTTGAAATGGTGTCAAAATGCACTTACAAGCATGCTACACTTCCATTTTAAGTGTTTCAGTGCGTTTTTTGTAGGGCGACTCAATTATTTTCTGTGGTAATTAACAGCTTTCCACAGATGGCGTCATTAGAGCTTAACTTGTACTGAATCCGGAACCTTCTTTAAAATGAATGGAGGCTTTGTTTTGTTTGTTGGTGGAGATTTAGTAGTTGTGAGTTTATCTTAACATTTTTAACCATGTGGAAGCAACTTCTTATGAGTTCAAATTAAATTCAGCTTAGCAAGTAGAGATGCAAAAAGGACGGAAGTAAAATGTCTCTTTACACATACATAATTTTATAAAGATGAATGCAAGTATTCAACTCTGCCAGTGTCTAAATGTCAAAACCAAGTGTAAATGTCACTGTTTGCACTGTGTTTCTAGATACCGCTGTGCTGCTGTAAGTGTGTCCTGTAAGTCCTGGTATTTTGCCAGCTTGCAGGCTTCCTCTAGTTTGGCCCAGCGGTAATCCTGGTGTTCCTCTGAAAGAATGACCTGTGTGTTTGGGTCACGGAGCTCTGCCAACCAGTAGAGGACTTCTTTGTCCTTTCCCCGGACCTGATAGCGCAACCTCTGCAGGAAGCCATCGACCATACGCAGGTGATCTTTACCTAAACCCGCTTCTTCCTGTGTTTCTCTCAGGGCGGTGGTGAAGTCGTCCTCTCCAGGGTCAACATGACCTTATAGGGGGAGGACAATGTTATTCTTTCAGTAACAATACTAAGAAATTGCAGATAGCCACATGTCTCTGCATGGGTCTACTGGTACTTTTTTGCATTTTATTTAAAATTTAGAATAGAAAAATGCAATACACTGTTAAACTCCATGCTTATTAGTGTTTAAGTTAAGCTCTAAAGGACTTAAACACCAGTACTTGTGGCAGCGGTTATGGTTTACTTTAATTCCTCTGCAAAATGTTACTTGAACTGTAAATCTTCAATTCAATTGAGTATACTTATTTTCTTCTGGTAATGCATTACGGACCCATTTTCTGTTAGTAGAAATAGACTTTATGTTGAAAATAACCCACTATATGATCTTTTAAATTGACAGAGCTAAAGTTAAAGCTAGTGGTTCCAAAAGAAATTGACAGTTCAGTGAGTTCAACAGTAAAAAAAACAATCATAAGAAACTGTGAGATGCACCTTTGGGTGGTGTCCAGTGGTGTTCCCCATAGGACGTCTGCAGTAGCAGGAACTCTATATTATCAGGGGGATGGTGCTGGGTCAAACGCCGAAATATGACAAATCCACATGCCCGCAATGCCATAACCTAGAAATACACAGTCTAGTAAAGCACATGCAACTGTCTTTTCTATTAAAATGATACATAATTTGAGATGTGACAATGTTTGTGAAGGCCTTTCATAGCTGATTTACCTTCTAGATATTGGATGTTTTTTTATTTTTATTTAGTTTTAAGAATAAAAAATGCTTTGAAGCACATGCAACTGTCTATTACAGTTTAACATATAGAGGTTTCACTGTGCTTTCTAAAAGGAAACTATCATGTGCAAAATACCCAACATATATGTATACTTTGATTTGTGAAATCCAATTGATTTGTTTAAACCAGATCTTAGCAGGTCTGTTTGCTGGTTTTACAAGAGTTTCAAAGTCATTTTTATTATAATTTTTAACACGTCGCATGGCAATGGATAAAAATGAAAAACAATTCCTTCAGGAAAACAACAGTGAAGTACAAAGTTTGGTCACAAGTCTTTTAAACCACTTGGTTTAATATGATTTTTTTTCTCCCTCACATGTAATATGACCTTCAAAGCGTTTTCAGTCATTTAAATACAAACTGTGGGTTAGAAACTGTGCTCGCGTATGTGTAACATGCATGTACTTCCTAATCCAGACTAGACAGCAGGCTACCATTCATTAGCCGCTCTTATGCTATGCCTTGTTTTAACAAACGAAATAACTCCACTTACGTCTAGTCGGTAATGATTTTATGTTCCTTTTTGTTTAACAGATGCGACAAAACCTGGTTCATTAATGAGCGAATGGAACACGGAAAAGTGCCTAATATGTAGGCTACTTTCTGTTTTGATGGCACAGCTGCGCAACTGCTGCGCAAAGATGATGTTCATGAGTACGCAGTGTGAGTCGCTCTATGATTGGCTCCCTCAGTGGTAATTTAATAGGAGTCTTGACTTTTTATTGTCTGTTATGAAGAGAAGACGCATATAAAGTGTGATTTGGATGGGAAAGAACGTATTATTTAAAAGTGTTTTTAAAGAAATAATTGGTTTGAATAATATGATATGATAGTTTTAGCAAATTAATTACAATCAAATGCAGCTTTTTTAAACTTGCCGTTGGTATCTTAGAACTCTATGGAATTACCTTTGTTCCATAGAACTCGAAGTGTATGAATGTGTCAGTTAATGGCGTGTCGTTCAGTTTTATACATTAAACAAAGATAAAGTTAAACGCGTTGAGTGGGTCCTGATCTGCAGGGCTGATAGGGCTGGTCGCTACACCCGGTGGGCTCGAGATAACAGGATCCTTCAGACCAGAAGATACTTAAACGTTATTTGACGCACGTTTCACAAGAGTCACAACGACCAAGACAAGAACAAGGTAAAACGTTTTTAAAATATTTGCTCAGCAATGTCCATATGTATTAGCCTATATGTACAGTTAAAAAGTTCATTTAAATGATGGATTAAAGTATCCATCTATTTAAATCCATAATTTAAATGATGGATTAAATTGATTTGATACATGACAATGTTTGAGAAGCCTATGATAGCTGATTTATCCTATGGATATTGGACTTATTTTGTATATTTAATTTTATTTGTAACTAGTTTAGTTTGAGAAGGCCTATGGTTCATATAATATTGCACAAACACTGGCTCATGGAAAAAAGCCTAATATGCAGGCAGCTTTCTGTTTTGATTTTATATATATATATATATATATATATATATATATATATATACACACACACACTACCAGTCAAAAGTTTGGAAACATTACTATTTTTAATGTTTTTGAACGAAGTCTCTTATGCTCATTAAGACTGCATTTATTTCATAATAAATACAGAAAAAACTATAATATTGTGAAATATTATTACAATTTAAAATTATGGTTTTCTATTTTAATATACTTTAAAATTTATTTTATTTCTGTGATGCAAATCTGATTTTTTTCAGCATCATTACTCCAGTCTTCGGTGTCACATGATCCTTCAGAAATCATTCTAATATGCTGATTTGATACTCAGTTATTATCAATGTTGAAAACAGTTGTGTTGCTTAATATTTTTTTGGAACCTGTGATACTTTTTTCAGGATTCATTGATGAACAAAAGGTTAAAAAGAACAACATTTATTCAAAATATAAATCTTTTCTAACAATATAAATATTTACTATCACTTTTTTTTATCAATTTAACACATCCGTGCTGAATAAAAATATTGATGAACAGTAGTGTATCTTGTTATAAAAGATTTCTATTTTAAATAAATGCTGATATTTTTTTTGGACTTTTTATTCATCAAGGAATCCTGAAAAAGTATCACAGGTTATAAAATAATATTAAGCAGCACAACTGTTTCCAACATTAATAATAAATCAGCATATTAGAATGATTATTGAAGGATCACGTGACACTGACGACTGGAGTAATGATACTGACAATTCAGCTTTGCATCACAGAAATAAATTATATTTTAAAGTATATTAAAATAGAAAACCATTAAATTAAATTGTAATAATATTTCACAATATTACAGTTTTTTTTCTGTATTTTTCATCAAATAAATGCAGATCTATCTATCATGTTGTTACTTTGATTTTATTTATTGAAACTATTTATCATAAAATTTAGTGACTAGTAGGTGGATTGCATTGATATAAGTGAGTTAAAAAACTCTTTTCACAGAAGACATAATCAAAACGTCAGCCACCACATCCATGGATGAAAAGAAGCCTTCTCGTTTGTATTTTATCGGCAAGAAAGAAGATCTCATTCAGGCCAAGAGAACGACTGTAACTCTGGATGGAAGAGACGTTCTTATTATATATCATCAGAGAACGTTCTATGCATGGATCTGCAGTGTTACCGTGAGTAGCATGAAAAGCATCTTTGCTTATTTTTCTGCACTAGAGGGAGACAAAGTAGCAGACTGAGCACTGTAGCATTGCTGTTGAGCATGTGTGCCAATAACACTAGCAGTAAAAGCCCAGAACCAGAGGTCATTTACTCAGGTCCGATTATTGTATATGTCTGCTAATGCCACTTTTTTCAAACAGATGCTGGCAGTACTTTGGAGACAGGAGATATTGAGGTAAAGCCATTTCTGCTCAAGCAGCTGAATCAATGAGTGATCCATAGATGCACTTGATACGCATTGTTACCTCCCATGTGAACTCTGACCCTGTTTAATGTTTCATGCACAGGAAATCAACAACAAGCTCTGTATTGTGTGCCCAAAGCACAAGTATAAGATCACTCTGGCTGAAGGCGAGGGGTTATACAAGGCCAAAAACCCCACGGAAGCAGTCCCTACCCTGCGGTGGTATTCCAAAGGCATAAAGCAAAGAGTGCACAAAGTGACGGAAGTAGACGAAGACATCTTTGTGACGTTGTCCACTTGCCCTGGGTGGATTGAGTCAGACTATTATCAGACTGAGAAGGGCAGGGCGGAACTGAGAAAAGCGCAGGAGTCGGAGGATGGAGAAGAATACGTGAATGCAGATGAAGATGAAGACGTATAGTCTGGAAGCAACAGTGAGACGAGAGCTTCAAAGATCCTAAGGGAACTGCATAAATTAAGATTGATGATTTCAGAGTCAGTCTACTTGAATAAAACTGCAGTTTGACATCATGAATCACAGTAATATCATACCCTTTTTTGTGACAGTGTCAGGCTTTCTGTACATCTCCATAATTCACAGTGATGCCCGTATATATATATATATATATTACATTTATGCATTTGACACCATCCAAAGTCACTGCTTTCAAAGCATACTTTTTGTTATTAGTTCATGCATTTCCTTGGAATGCTCTACTGTTTTAGTTACAAGAATGCAATAATAATAGTAAAAGATGTTCAAAATAATTTTGGAGATGGTTTGATAAAACACTTTTCTCGTATTATGATGTCTTTGGGTATAACAGAAAGTTGGTACAATCTATTTTCAAGCTGTGAGCTCATATTGACATTGATAATGCCATGTTTATTTTAGCAAAAATGTCAATTGATTCTTGCACAAATATTTAACTTGGCATTCAATTATTATTTCATGCATGAAATATACTAAAGAGAAATAATGACCATCAACTTCAAGCGTAGCAGAAAGAGTAAATGGCAAAGTGCCAGAAATTAGACATCTTGGCATACATCATAATTAATTTTCATATTATAATAAATAATTCCATTTGTTTGGCTCCTGCATGCCTACGTCGTTCATAATTGTGTAATTATGTGAGGGCCATTGCTGGAATGGATTTATAATACATAGTCTATGTTGTCTAATTGTCTCTCATCTGATAAACTGACACATGAAAATTGCCACATTAGACCCAGCGGAGCACAACTCCAGACAATAAAATAAACCCCATGTCAGTCACAAATCCATGTGTCTTCTAAAAGAGACCCATGGATGCCAAGTCCACGGTTTTTCCATGGATTTGGGCTACTTTTGAACTGTTGTTTTTTCCCCTGTGGGTTAAAAGTTTTGATATTGCATAACTTATATTTAACAGAAATGCTTGTATTGAAATGTTATATTCTAGCAATGATAAATCTGAACTAGATGTACTGACGATCAGTGGCTAGATGTTAAAGGGTTAGTTCACCCACAAATGAAAATTATGTCATTTATTACTCACCCTCATGCCGTTTCACACCCGTAAGACCTTTGTTAATCTTCGGAACACAAATTAAGATATTTTAGTTGAAATCCTATAGCTCCGTGAGGCCTCCATAGGGAGCAATGGACACTTCCTCTCTCAAGATCCATAAATGTACTAAAAACATATTTAAATCGTTTCATATGAGTACAGTGGTTAAATATTAATATTATAAAGCGACGAGAATATTTTTGGAGCGTCAAAAAAACAAAATAACGACTTATTTAGTGATGGCCGATTTCAAAACACTGCTTCATGAAGCATCAGAGCAGAAATGAATCAGTGTGTCGAATCATGATTCGGATCGTGTGTCAAACTGCCAATGGCTGAAATCACGTGACTTTGGCGCTCCAAACAGCAGATTTATAACGCTGATTCATAACGCTCTGATGCTTCATGAAGCAGTGTTTTGAAATCGGCCATCACTAAATAAGTCGTTATTTAGTTTTTTTGCCGCTTTTTATAATATTAATATTGAACCACTGTACTCACATGAACCGATTTAAATATGTTTTTAGTACCTTTATGGATCCTGAGAGAGGAAGTGCCCATTGCTCCCTATGGAGGCCTCACGGAGCTATCAGATTTCAACTAAAATATCTTAATTTGTGTTCTGAAGATTAATGAAGGTCTTACGGGTGTGGAACGGCATGAGGGTAAGTAATAAATGACAGAATTTTCATTTTTGGGTGAACTAACCCTTTAAGTTTTGTGAAGAAGGGCCACTGGTGGGGAGCTTTTGAGCTGTGTTTATGATCACTACAATATAGTGGTTTTCAATTTGCAATACAGTGACTGTAAAATATGTATTTTAGGTGTGGGAATGGCATATTTTGAGTTTTGATATTTGGGATATGGTCATTAGGCTACTTTTGGGCTATTTTTATGATTGGCCATTGGGCTAGTTTTGTTACACAGACCTGGCAAACCTGTCTCCTTACTGGCCTTTATTGAATACTTGATTCTGATTGGCCAATATATCATGTTGACTTACATTACTGTTCAAAAGTTTGTGGTTGGTAAGATTTTTAAAAGATTTTTCAAAGAAATCTCTTATGCTCACTAAGGATGCATTTATAGATTAAAAAAATATACAGTAAAAACAGTAATATTGTGAAATATTATTATACTTTAAAATAAGTTTTCTATTTTACTATATTTTAAAATAATTTTAAAGCTGGGTATTCCTTCATAAATCCTTATAATATGCTGATTAGGTGCTTAAGAAACATTTTTTAATATTGTCAATGTTGAAAACAGATGTGCTGCTTAATATTTTTGTGGAAAAAGTGATACTTTTTCATGATTGTTTTATGAATATAAAGTTCATTTTAAATCTTAACATTTTAAGTGTCTTTACTGACACTTAAAATCAATTTAATGCATCCTTGTTGAATTAAAGTATTATTCGTATTTCTTATTATGACCCCAACTTTTGAATGGTATCTTTATTAATTTGCAGAGTTGCCGTGTAATAAGGTCCTCATCAGTCAGTGTGATAATGCTAAATAGCAGTGGTTCCCAAACTTTTTAGCGTGGAGTACCACCTGAAGGCATTACCATCCTTCCGCGTACCTCCTCTCTTCCACTTCGACTGCAGTCACACCTTTACCATTAAGGGACAATATTTGCCCCCTAAATTGATTTTCCAGTGCATTTTTTTTTTTTTTACCTTTATGAATAACTTTATAAAATAAATAATGTTTTAAATAAAAATGTTCAATAGAGAAATATGCAATGATGGTAAAACTAATTAAAACTTTTAAATATTAAACTAAAACCGCCAGTAGGTGGCAGCAAGTCACTGTTTTTATGAGTGAGTCATCGAGTCATTCATTCAGTAACGAAGCAAGTGACTGTGAATGAATCATTGAATCATTGACTCTCACAATTCGTTCAAAGCAGCAGAATTGTTCGCGAAACACAGACGTGTGTAGTAGTTCTACTGTGGTTTTCGTTATTATTTCATTGCAAAATAGAGTAAATACTGGCAGTACTGTGTTTAAAATGTACGTTTTGTTTTTTGACCTATTGTATAATAATGTCACGTTTGCAGTCATGTGGATATTTGAGAACAATTGCATTCTTGCTCATTATCATCATTAAATACAAGAACTCACACAAGGTATGTTTTTGTACCGGAGGAAGTTTGAGTCTTAAATCGAAATTAATTTATTATCTGTGTCTATATTTGTTCTTCATGTAAGTAAGTGCTAAATCCACACTTTTACACTGTCGAGAGAACGACAGTAATTTAGCGCGATTTAAGGCAGCAGATTCGGCACGCAATCAATCATATGCATGCTGCTTGTGTGGATACAGTCATTTTTGACTGCAAATGATGAGGTAATTTGATTAAATGTACTGGATTTACGACATTTTGGCAGTTAGAAATACATGCTCTATTTTAATATTATTTTAATGTAGAATTAAATGAACTACTCAGCATTTTGTTCGCGTTCCCCCTTTTGTCACCTCACGTACCCCAGTTTGGGAACCACTGCTATATAGTATTACAAATCCTGCAACAATATCTGGGTGAAAATACCATAGCATTCACTAGTTTAACAAAGGATAAACCATGCAGCAGTGTGCTGAGTAAGTTAAATTTATTAAATGATCCAGAATTATTGATTATGAATCTATTTAGCTGAGAGCAGAATAAGCTCATATGGTGCCTGTTCAACAAATCCCATGTTTATCTCTTACAACAAAGAAAGGACAAGAAAACACACTGATAAGTATCTTGACTAACTAGATTGGCAGATATCCATACTCTTCTCATTCTGCAGTTATGGACTTATCTAAAAGAAAAGACACAAAGCTTGACGGTACAGTTACTGTAACGTAATATCCTCCTTAAACAGGGGCCTGTTGTCGTTTAATGGCTCTGAATGGACTGTTTTTCCCGTTCTCAATGAGGAATAATGTGTGTAGCTTGTGTAAGATCAGGAGTTACACTTCCCTGTGGAGTGATTGTGATCTCTGGGCCAAGAATGTACAAGACAGGCACGTGATTGTGCATTGGAGTAGAAATAAGATTCTGCATGGCAGATGACCTACAATAACCCACCCTGCCCTTTAGAAACAAATGTTCTCAATGGTACACAAACCAAGCAGCCTTAAAATAGCATATACACCTCTCAGCAATGCTTGTAAAAAGAGCATGTTTTATTATTTATTCCAGCCTGTTGACAAACAGAAATCATTTCTTTTAGCTCGTACAATGGAAAGGACTATAGCTTGATGTCTGGTATGATAAATCCTCATTAGATAATGAATGAATTTTGGAAGTTTGGAATTACACTCTAAAAAATGCTGGGTTAAATTAACCCAAATTGGGTTAAATATGGACAAATCCAGCGGTTGGGTTAAATGTTTATTGTTTATGGCTGGCTTAAAATTAACCTAAAATAGGTTGGGAATTAAAGGTGCCCTAGAACTTTTTTTAAAAAGATGTAATATAAGTCTAAGGTGTCCCCTGAATGTGTCTGTGAAGTTTCAGCTCAAAATACCCCATAGATTTTTTTAAATTAATTTTTTTAACTGCCTATTTTGGGGCATAATTAGAAACGAGCCGATTTCAGGTTGCGGTCCCTTTAAATGCTTGCGCTCTCCGCCCCCTCCCGAGCTCTGGACTCTATCACAGCATAAACAAAGTTTACACAGCTAATATAACCCTCAAAATGGATCTTTACAAAGTGTTCGTCATGCATACTGAAAGCATGCGTCGGATTATGTGAGTATTGTATTTATTTGGGTGTTTACATTTGATATTGAATGAGTTTGAGGCTATGGTCTGTGGCTAACGGCTAACACTACACACTGTTGGAGAGATTTATAAAGAATGAAGTTGTGTTTATGAATTATACAGACTGCAAGTGTTTAAAAATGAAAATAGCGACGGCTCTGGTCTCCGTGAATACAGTAAGAAACGATGGTAACTTTAACCACATTTAACAGTACATTAGCAACATGCTAACGAAACATTTAGAAAGATAATTCACAAATATCACTAAAAATATCATGTTATCATGGATCATGTCAGTTATTATTGCTCCATCTGCCATTTTTTGCTGTTTTCCTTGCTTGCTTACCTAGTCTGATTATTCAGCAGTGCACATCCAGACGTTCTGCCCTTGTGTAATACTAACTCCCCTTGTGTAATGCCTCAATCATGGGCTGGCATATGCAAATATTGGGGGCGTACACCCCGACTGTTACGTAACAGTCGGTGTTATGTTGAGATTCGTCTGTTTTTCGGAGGTCTTTTAAACAAATGAGATTTATATAAGAAGGAGGAAACAATGGAGTTTGAAACTCACTGTATGTCATTTCCATGTACTGAACTCTTGTTATTTAACTATGCCAATATAAATTCAATTTTTAATTCTAGGGCACCTTTAAAAAGTTAGACACATAATTACTAGAGGCAACAATAATAATCAAAAGGTGGACATTTATTAATAAGCAATTAAATAAATGTTTATTTCCAACCTATTTTGGTTTCGTTTTAAGCAAGCAATATAGTCATTTTTAGACAATAGTTAAAACAACCCAGCAGGTTGGGCAAACATTTAACCCAGTCGCTGGGTTTTGTCCATATTTAACCCAACTTGGGTTTTTTTTTTTTTTTTCAAAGTTGTATTTATGGGCTTTTTGTGCCTTTATTTGGAGAGGACAGTAGAGAGCAGACAGGAAAGCATTGGGCAGAGAGAGAGGGCAGGATCAGCAAAGGACCTCAAGATGGGAATCAATCTCAGGTCGCCTTGAACGCATTTGTGCCATATGTCGGCGTGCTAACCACTAGGCTATCGGCACGACAACTTGGGTTATTTTTGACACAGCATTTTTTAGTGTATATTTGAAGTAAACTGTAAAAATTGATTTTTTTTTAGGTTGATATGTACATTTTTTGAAGAAAATGTGAGTGGCGCTTGCTGTGGCAAAACTCGGCACTAGGAGTTTTACTAGGATCTTCTGAATGATTGCTATAGAGCCAACTCCCATGTGTATACATTTTTCTGGTGCTGAGATATGACTTGTTTATGTTGCTATATGGTTTCTCTATGTGAATAGACAGTTGCCAGGGTGATATTTAAAGACCACTTGGCAGTCTGAATCAAAAGAGCACACTCCAATGTCTTTATGTTGTTCTGATCCAGAGATATGGCCCATTTGATTTACTGCAAGGTTGCTATGGTGCTCTAAATGGTTGCTAGGATGTGGCTAGACAGTTGTCAGTATGATACCTAAAACTTACTGACAGTCTTTATCAAAAGAGACAACCCACATGTCTCTACAGTGTTTTGATCCAGAGATATCCTACATTACATTTCAGTGGGGTGGTTTCTAGGGTGCTGTAACTGGTCGGTATAGGGCATGGCAAGTTGACCCCATTTATTGGCTGGAGGCTGAGTGAAATGAACTCTCTATGACATTCTGATGTGGAGATATGATGTCACAAAGTAAAATCGCTTCACTTCGCAAGCACCACTAATAAAGTTTTACAAGAAAATACTATTTAGATTTTTCTATTTCATAATTTCACGTTTAATTCAATTTGTTGCTTGCCATTTCTTTGTAATTGTTTGTGAAATTAACTAGCAATTTCTGAATGAAAATTGTTTCTACACTAAATGTTTTTTCAGGTCATGAAATAAAAACACCTCTACAATTCAGCAATCTTCCTACATGTAATGATGATGCAAAGCTTCTCTTTGCGTTCAACGTTGATGGATATGGGATTATATTAGACCTGTTTGGATAAAAAGCTTGTTATGGTAGAATTATAATGATCCTTTCAGGAGATCAGGACAGCATGACTGATGGAAATAAGATGGAATGGGAGCTTAGATTCGCTGCGGCTCAGAAGAGATGATGCTATTTTGGTGATCTCAGAGGGGGATCTGAAGGGTGCTGAGGCTTTTTTGATGTCATATTGTGGCATACAAGGCAAATTAATACACAACACTTGGCTAAAAATAGAAGTGTCCAATTTACTGAAGTAATGCAGCTTGTTTATGAATAGAGTTGTGGGAGTCTAAATAATAATGGCAACAAATTCCTGGAGACGATGAGAACAGACAATAAGACAGCTTTTATTCTTTGTAGATTAGGTTATAGGGTCGAATGCTATTTTTAAACAGCGTTTTCAGCGTCAATATGTCGTCTCAAGGAGATCGACTTTGAATTTACTACACCTTTGTTCTACTCCAGTGGCTCTAGGGGGCCTCAGTTAATGAAAGATGTTTTAAAAGATTGGAAAAATCCTCTTATTGCTGCAAACAAAATTTAAAATGCTTGTGTTGTTTGTACTATTCAGATGCTGCTTGAGCTGAAATTGAAAATGTGAATCATTTTAACAAAATAAGAGAGATCAAAATGCATTATTTTTTATTTAGTACTGTCCTGAGTAAGATGTTTTACATAAAAGATGTTTATATATAGTCGACAAGAAAAAAAAAATAGCTGAATTTATTAAAATGACCCCATTCAAAAGTATCCATTGGTCCTGTGGTTACCTGGATGATCAACGCTTTTTTTTTTTTTTTTGTGATGTTGTTCATGAGTCTCTTGTTTGTCCTGAGCAGTTAAATTGAGCTCTGTTCTTTAGAAAAATTCTCCAGGTCCTGCAGATTCTTCAGTTTTCCAGCATCTTTTGCATATTTGAACCCTTTCCAGCAGTGACTGTATGATTTTCAGATCCGTCTTTTCACACTGAGGACAACTGAGGGACTCAAACTATTAAAAAAGGTTCAAACATTCACTGATGCTCCAGAAGGAAACACGATGCATTAAGAGTCGGGGGGTGAAAACTTTTGAACAGGATGAAGATGTCCCAATTTTTCTTATTTTGTTTAAACATCTTTTTCTTTTTCTTTTTTTTTTTATTTAGCACTGCCCTTTGTACGCAACAGAAGATATTTGCATGTTTCCTGGAAGTAAAATTAAGTACAATTTACCTTGATATTCGAATTCAAAAGTTTTCACCCCCCGGCTCTTAATGCATCGTGTTTCCTTCTGGAGCATCAGTGAATGTTTGAACCTTTTTTAATATATATTATATATACAGTATGTAACCCTGGACCACAAAACCAGTCACAAGGGTCAATTTTTTTGAAATTGAGATTTATACATCAACTGAAAGCTGAATAAAAAAGGTTTCCATTGATGTATAGGACAATATTTGGCCAAGATATAACTATTTGAATATCTGGAATCTGAGGGTGCAAAAAAATATCAAAATATTGAAAAAATCACCTTTAAAGTTGTCCAAATGAAGTCCATAGCAATGCATATCCACTCACAAAAATACATTTTTATGGTAGGAAATTTACAAAATATCTTCATGGAACATGATCTTTACTCAATATCCTAATGATTTTTGGCATGAAAATCAATGTATTGTTGGCTCTTGCTACAAAATATACACGTGCTACTTACGACTGCTTTTGTGGTCCAGGGTCACATATATGTTTTTTTACATTATATGTATATATTCATATTATATATATATATATATATATATATATATATATATATATATATATATATATGTAAAAAATAATTGCTGGTTTAACTTTAAAAAGTAAGTTACCAGGTAAAAATTTAATGCCTAAAAATTTTGAGTTCACTGAAATGAAAAGGCTGAACCACATTAATTATCTAAGTTGATTTGATTTGAAAGAAAAAATGTTGTGATAACAAATCATATATATATATATATATATATATATATATATATATATATATATATATATATATATATATATATATATTCAGGTCCATTATTCAGACACCTTGAACATTTCATTTATTATTACAGTTTATTCACTATAGTTTAAAAATGGTAATAAAATATGACAAGATCTCAGAGTTAAACTGTGTCAGAAAAATTAATCTTAATTATGTCAGATAACACTTAAGCAAAACATGGTCAGGTCAAAGTGTCTTAATAATTTTTGGTTCCAATTTTTTATATATTTTACTGGTAGTCCACTGTATGAAAAACTTTTTGGGTATAATATTTCACAGTTTACTTTATTTTGCTATCCTCACTTACATAAATGAACTATGCACCCACTAATAAAAAAATATTAAAAAATATATCTAGTATCTGAATAATTTTTGTTTTTTTTGGCTATATATATATATATATATATATTTATTTATTTAATATGTGTGTGTGTGTGTGTATTTGTACTGCTTTTTTCTGTTTCTTTTTTTCCAAAAATGCTTTAATCAAACAAGGATGAATTAAATTGATCAAAAGTGACATTAAAAAACATTTAAAAACTCTATCATGGTTTTCACAAAAATCTTAAGCAGCACAACTGTTTTCAGGATTAATAATATAAGAAATGTTTCTTGAGTACCAAATCAGCATATTAGAATGATTTCTTAGTAATACACAAATATGGAGTCGAAAGCCCATAATATAGAGGTAGTACAGTTGTGTGGGTCAGTGATCGTGCCCCACTCACGTCATGCAGTGGTGCCAGCATGCAGCATGTCTAATTAGTGTTGCTTGGCATAAATATTATTATCTCACACCCAAAGGGCCTTTGGGTGCCCCTGCGGACCCCTGCCATGTCTCAGCTCAGGCATGGCGGTGGGCTCTTTTGACTTTGGCTAGTGCACTGAAGGACTGTGGGGGGCTCCCAGGGGCCCAAAACCGATGTGTTTTGCACCAGCGAGCGTCATATGTTTGTGAAAATCTGGCTGTTTTGCACTTGATTGAGCTTGCGTTGAGACTGCATTTTATTTGTTAGGAGCAACAGTCAAAGACTCTCTAATATCATGTATTAATGACTGAAAGTGCCATTGGTTTGAACAGACAAGACAGCAGAGGCACAGCACTAATACGACCAGCCTGTGTGCGCAGCCCATGTGTGCGGTGTGGACAGCAAGTGTCCACGTCCGTCCGATCGTTTGCTGAGTCAGGAGGCACCCACTCGCGCTGCTCTTTCTTGTTTTCCTCTAGATTCTTATCTCATTGACCCATGAGCTTTGACGTTATGCTCAAGTGACGTCTGGTTTCAGGGCTCAGATCGTGCCATGCGTCCCGGGAAGCGCCGGATCCCTGTTTTCGGTGGAGTATGAACTTGTTTCTTCTAGCGCAGGATCCATTGGATCTTTTCTGCCTGGATGTGTGTGTTTACAGCCGGATCACTGCGCACCTGACACTCTTTCACTTTTACAGCGCGTGTTTAATGAATGAACAGTTCGCTTTTTCATTCTGCTGACGGATTATACCGTGTCCGACCTTCATTGCGGAAAACAGCCGGAGACTGATGTGAAAGCCCGCCGCTGAAGTACGTGCTCTACGAGCTTTGTTCCAGCGGACGGCTGTTGTGATCATGTAAGTATGCATATGACTCTAGCTTTGCCATGACTGAAAGCCCCAATAGCGCAAAATTGACAGGTATGCTACAGTACCCTGACATAAATATCAATACACTGTTACTGTGCACGCATGCATAGGTTGCGTGTGCACTAATAATAGCTTAATAACAACAATTTTTATATATGTATATAGAAAATTGTAGATAAATAGACGTGTACTAGCCTATAATAACGTGTATGTTCCTACTATAATGCATGCAAATAATAATGCACTAGGCTAACATGCAATAGTAATATAAGCCATTTTGGGCTCTTAACTGTATATTGCATTTTGTCCTGGACCCTACATATTTTAGCAATGACCCCTGCTCATAAAAAAACAACAACTTTGTAATGTTTTACATAAAAATGTATTGTCTTATGTATTATATACTAAATATTCTCATTAAATTATTAATTCATACTTTTTTTTACATTTTTTTTAATCTTTAACAATAGTAAATTAAGAAGTAAATATATTGACTATATGTTTGTGTGTGTGTGTGTGTGTATAAAACCATACATTTGAAGGTATTTTATGGTAAAATTACATTTAATGCAGTGTTAAGCCATTTTTCACCATATATGTGACCCTGGACCACAAAACCTGTCACAAGGGTCATTTTTAAAATCTGAATAAATAAGCTTTCCATTGATATATGGTTTGTTAGGATAGGACAATATTTGGCCGAGATACAACTATTTGAAAATCTGGAATCTGAGGGTGCAAAAAAATCAAAATATTGAGAAAATCGCTTTAAATTTGTCCAAATGAAGTCCTTAGCAATGCATATCCAGTTAGAAAAATACATTTTTGATATATTTACGGTAGGAAATTTATAAAATATCTTCATGGAACATGATCTTCACTTAATATCCTAATGATTTTTGGCATATAAGAAAAATTATTTTGACCCATTCAATGTATTGTTGGCTATTGCTACAAATATACCCGTGCAACTTATGACTGGTTTTGTGGTCCAGGGTCACAGTTAACTTACAGTTAACCAATTAACAGGTTTTTAATGTAGCATTTTTGGAGTTTCTTCTGTAAAAATTACAAACATTTTCACAGCGTAGAGAAAGTTAGTGAATGACTTTGTGTGAAGGCTGTGGGCTGTGACTGCTTATATAAAGACAAATGGTTGGATTGTAATTTAAACTGCTGCAGGTCTATACACATAGTGGCCCTGGGTAGTGAGTGTCCTGGGGGCGTCGGTGCTGGGGATGAGACGGCCGGCCCGGGACAGGTCCAAGGTGGTTTGTTGTGGAGCTACCTGGGCCACGGAGCTCGAGAATTGGATCCAAACTCCATGACCCCATCAAGGCATCCCCTGAACCCTGCGTTTATGGAGTACCAGTCTAGAGTATTCGGGGATGTCAGAGTTATGGTGCGAGATTGTCCCAGCTGGGTGAGTAACAGAGTGAATGAGAGAGGGATGATGGAATTCAAAAGCAGGATTAGGGTTTTTGCAGACTCTTGGAAGGGAGTTGTTTCCGCCTGATTGGAAGACTTAGTGATATCCATAAGCTGATTGGTGGAACAGGTGCTGAGCTACTGAGATATGCCCTCTTAACATCCCAGGTCATTTCATCCTTCGTTTTAATCACAGGACCTTTTGGACAGTGACTGGGCGAGCGTGCGGAGCGTTCTGGAGCAGGCCGACATTGTGGTCATTAAGTACTCGGTCAACGACAAACTGGCATTTCAGCAGGTCAGAAACGGCTATGCTCCAAGACTTCGCCCTCTTCTTCGGCACTGGGGTCTTCCTGTGATTCTGGTAGCCATTGGGGCGAGACTAAATGGTGAGACGTGATTGATGTTTCTGCATTGCATTCGTTTAAGGTATTTTTTTTCTATTATTACGTTTTAGAGAAAAATAAATGATAGTCAGCCTTTTGCCGTGCAGATGTGGGAGATAATGGCCTTAATGGAAACAATTTAACTAAACTCTAGTTAAAAATTGGCTTATATGGTTTTGCTTATGGAATGTGAGCTTAAGTACTGTAAGCAGAGCAAATAATGTCAAGTAGTAATGATGGTGTGCATTTAAGCCTAATTACTTCATGTCAGTCAAAGTATTAGACACTTAAATTGACTTTTAAACATTCCTAAAATGACAAAATGCAACATTAAATTAATTAAAATGGATGAAACATAGGTATACTGTGGTGTTGCACTGGTTAACCATTACTGATCTTCAAAAGTAACACAGCATATGAGAAGCCTCTGACTTCAAGGAAAAGGAGAAAGTCTGATCGAGCCGAGATTTGGCGTTCTTTTGATGTGCTGAGCGCGGTTGCGCCGTGAGCGTTTGTTGAATATGCTCATAGGTAAACATTTATAGACTCAAAGCACTTAGACCACAGATTTGGCTCCGTTCGCTGTGAAAGCGGCGGCTCTCTGCTCACTGCATGACCTTTGAGATGTATAATTCATCAAGATGTGATTCCATCCAGCTACATCATTTATCCCTGAAGGATAATGGAGGACAAACCAACACGATGGGTTTGTTTAAGACTTGCAAAAAGTTCCTGAAAAGCTAATAATTAATTAAATAATACAAAATGTACATTTAAAATCTATAAAAACAATCAAAATAAAAACAGAAATATTTGATTTGTTTTTATTTTAAATATTTGGTTTACCTGCATGTCATGTGATTATTAACCAACATTAGAGAACCGCGAACATGTGAATGTGTTGGTAATTTACTGAAAAAAATAACATAATTAATGTTAAGGGAGCTCAGCTGACAAAACTGCTGTAAAGTTTTGCTTGTCATAACTATATTTTTTATATTCTGAAGATAATGTGAGTGTTGCATGCCTGTGCTAAGCTCAGTTTGATGCTACAGGGTGAAAAGCAACAAGCCTGTCTGTATTACAAATGATGCAGAATAAATTATGCACAAAGTTTAAAGGGATAGTTCATCCAAAAATGAAAATTCTGTCATCATTTAGCCTACCTCATGTCCTTCTAAACCTGTATGACAAATATTCTGTTTATAATCAGATTGATGACTCAATCGGATTGAAAATCTGTCATGTAAACAGCTCAATTGATCCAATTAAGCTCGATATGAATGAAATTTCGGATTGAAAGGGGTGATGTAGATCTGAAATATTCAGATCAACAGGAAAAATTAAAACTGCTGTCCTTAACTTCAATTTTTGAGCAAGTACATAACCAGCCAGTGTTCAAAACTATCTCCTTACCTTAGCCCGGTTCACAACGGTAAGCTTGTAATAATGTTTTATAATTCGGGTGGTACTGGTGGGTTTTCGCGGGAAATTCAAGCATGCCGCCGTTCGTCTTTGCGTCATTACGTCACGTCTGTTTACATAAAGAACGAGCTAAGTGATTAGTTAGATTTAATCACCACTGGTTGAGCACTTTATTGTGATGCTTTTTTTTCAGATGGTCAGAACAAAAGTGACAGACATTTTACTTACTTGTTCAGATAACATTTACTTTACTTACTTTAGTCATACTTCAAGAATCTGTGATTCTAAAGTACAGTATCCAAAATAATTCCGCAAAAAACTGCAGTTGCAGGTTTCAAACAGAGATGCCGACTAAGGACAAACCTTACGGACTGCAGCTTTAAACATGTAAACACATTTTCTTAATCAAATTCAAAAATAGGCTACATTGTACACGTGCAGTCCTGTGATGCGTAGCCTATGTTTATATACATTTTTGTGATGATGAATGAGATGAGATGAATTTTGTATGTTTATTCATCTCATGTCTTATGAACTGGTCAGTGAATGAGACAGTATATTTACTTTATATTTGCTAAAAGCCTCTTCTTTTTCTTTTTGATATGTCTTCAAGCAAAAATGTTCACAGCGGCACTGGTGACATTATCGTAGTTTTGAACGCAGCGACTGCGCATGCACTGAAATTTTGTTCTGAATACATGTAATGCCTTGTGCGGAATATGTGATAAAGGAATATGCGAAACGGATTGCAACATTTAGGGTTCATAACAGAACAATCAGAATCTGAAATCGGATTGGATTCATTCTGAAAATGAAAAATTAGCGCATGTAAACAAAGACTATAGAATAACACAAGACGTGTCACTCGTATTGTTTTGAATGGGAGAAAGTGTAACGCGCAATATGGCGGAATAAGTCCCGCCTTCTAAATAAGAGCCAGTCGCCGACTGGTAAAGTCATCGCGTCACTTCAGCGGCCGTTAGAATCACCGGTTTCCTTGCCTCCGAAGAGACGCGCATTTAGGTCTGCGCATGCGCATTAGCTTGATCCAGCCTGAAAAATAGTTTTTTTGTCATGATTCGAGCGTTTAGAAACTAAATTTATGAGCCGGTTGTTGTTAGATTTCATTGGTGATTTCAAATATGAAATTTAATCGTAAGGTTGGCGAACAGTTTTGGAGAATTTGATGTTTCCCCATTCAAAAAGATTGCATGATGCCCAGGATGCCCGAGAGGCGTTTCAAAGATGGCCGCCGAGTGAAATGACTTGTCTTAAAGGGACTTTCATGTAAACATACCTTAAGGAACACAAAAGAAGATATTTAAAAAACACAACGAAAGTCAGTTGGGCCCAATGTTGACTTTCAAAATATCTTCTTTTGAGTTCCACGTAAAGTCATACAGTTTTGGAATGACATGAGTTGAGTAAATAGTGAAAGAATTTTAATTTTTGGGTGAACTATACCTTTAGAACTTACACTTAGTGGTTTGTTTATTTCTAACACTCTAAGTATGAGCAAAAGTAATATTAATGCTAATGAATTCATGCTATGATGATCGTGCTGTATTTCCTGTTGTTCGGCCGTGGAGAGACCCGAGGTAAAATGAGACTGTAAACATGGCCTAAATGGCTCGCACATACTCACACAGTACATGTTTTTCCATTTCTCCGGGGTTTTTCTTTTATTGGCTACAGTGATTCATACCTCTTCCTGCCCATGCCCTGTTCATGTCTTTTTCTTCCACTCTTCCATTCTCACTCCATCTATCTCTCTCTCCATTTAGCTGTCTTTCCTTTCTATCATTTTATTGGCTCTTCTTTTCCCTGAGGCATTCACCCTACTAGCCGGCCAACTCCTCCTAACACACACACACACACACTTTGTTTTTATCCAGCTATCCCGCTCTCTCATTCTGTCACGGCCACTCTCTCCACCCGTCCGCACAAACACATACTGAGTTTAAATTTACGCTGGTATAAACTTGAGCTGGCATGCATTGTTACGTAATAAAGACTCGGATTCCGTCGCTCCATATGTCTGCCTGTTGACATGGCTCTGAATGTTATGTACTCTCTGTCAGTACGAGTCTAGATGTTTGCCTGCTTTATTTGGCCCCTTGCTCTACAAATGTCATTTGTACTGTGCATCAGTAATTCGTTTGCATATGCATATATCACTTTTATGTCGTGTTCCCCACTGTCATCTTCCACAGATGAAGGCCCGCCGTGCACATGTCCTCTGTGTGCGTCCGACTGGAGCAGCTGTGTGCCCCACAGTGAGGGGCTCCAGCTGTCCAGGGACCTGGGGGCCACTTACCTGGAGCTGCCCTCTCTAAACAACTTTTTTGTGGGTCGTTACTTTGGCAGTGTGGTAAGTGTCTCTTTCTCTCTTAATCATTGTTAAGAAGTGTCATTAGTATGCAGAGGATCTGTACTTGAGGTTTAGTGGTTCCGGGCTGGTAACCACTAGGTTGTTCAAACCTTGTAAGGGGTAATTTATAAACTCCATGTCTGGCGCGAAACATAAAACCCATCCATCACCACTGAGACCTTGAGCCCTGGTTGCTCCAGGGGGACTGTAATAAGTGGACTGTAAGTCATTTTGGATAAAAGCTTCTGCTAAATGGCTAATTAGAATTTATATTTTGAGAGCGTTTAAGGTTTCTCAACAGTATCTGTATCACATGCGATAAGGAGGCAATAATTTTTTTCATTTTTATCCTTGTAAACACAAGCAAAACATGTTTACAGAAATGCTTTTACAGTTAAAGTCTATGCAAGGCATTAAAGGTCCCGTTCTTCGTGATCCCATGTTTCAAACTTTAGTTAGTGTGTAATGTTGTTGTTGTTAGAGTATAAATAAAATCTGTAAAATTTTAAAGCTCAAAGTTCAATGCCAAGCGAGATATTTTATTTAACAGAAGTCGCCTACATCGAACGGCCAGTTTGGACTACATCCCTCTACTTCCTTCTTTAATGACATCACTAAAACAGTTTTTTGACTAACCTCCGCCCACAGGAATACACAAGAGTTGCGTTTGTAGAGTGTGTTTGTCGCCATGTCGTCGAAACGCTGTTATTTTCATCCCGCAGTCCAATCACCGGGTCTGATTCCGGCTCAAATTGATAGGGTAAAATTAAAGACATGTTTACAATAACACTGAGCGCGTGCATCTCCACGTTATGGTAAGAGGCGTGACCTTTACGGGCACGGTGCGCTCAGAGCTGTCGAATCACAACACAGGAACCGCTGGCACAATCAGAACTCGTTACGTATTTCTGAAGGAGGGACTTCATAGAACAAGGAAGTCATCAGCCCGTTTTTATGACAGTGGAAACAGCGGTATACAGATAAGTAAATTATGTGAAAAATACTGGTTTTTTTTACACGCGAAACATGAACACATGTTATATTGCACACTATAAACACAATCAAAGCTTCAAAAAACCATGAAAAACGGGACCTTTAAAGAAAGAATGCTTAAAGGCATAAGATTTTTGGATTAAAATATCCAAAAACCAATAGAACAATGTTATATATTTTGTTGACTTGTGTACTTACATTATCCTTAAAGGTGGGGTATCCCTTTTTTCAACTACAATGTTTGGAAGTTAGTCGGGCCGATACCAACAACAAATGTCTAACCATTAGGGGGACGAGCAAGAGGGAGATTTGAAAATAAGAAAAAAAACTCTGCAGAACAAGAGATGGGACACAATACAAAAGAGCTCAAAAGAATATCAATGGAATGAAGGTTTATGATTGGGCAAGCGCTTTAGGACCCGCGTTTATATTAGAAAAGCTTTCCAGCGCTTGAGAGAGCTAAGCGGGAAGGCCTGAAAACAGATGTGGAGGCTGCTTTGATTCCTTCTCATGCGAGTAACACTGGGTTTTGATTGTCTGGAGCTGCTGTGCTGTTGGGGACTAACAACAAACACTTGTTTGTATTTACTCTTGTGTACGGTACGTTGATTTTTTGTGCTTCCTTGTCGTTCATTCATCATCTGCGCTTTATTTTTCGTGAAGCATTTTGTTGTGTGTCAGCTATGATAAACAGACATCCACTTGCATTGTGTGTGTAACAGTGGCCAGATAGTGAGAGTTTTGCGGTTAAACTACTGCACATTGACGACCGCTAGAGAATGCAGTGTTTAGCGTCATTGGTAGTGCATTCGCCTCGCATGTAAGCAGTAATCAGGCCTGGGTTTAAGACCGACTCGGAGCAGGGTGGTTAGGATTGGAGTGTGAGTTTTGGAGGCGAAGCAATGAAGAGAGAGGTGGGTTTGTTTGGGTTGATTTCAAATATCAACAGTGTTCAACAACAAATTTTAGAAATCACATACAGCACCTTTAAAAGTTTAGCTCACCCAAAAATGAAAATTCTGTCATTAATTAGGCTACTCACTCACGTCCTTCCACTCCCGCAAGGCAAGTTTATTTATATAGCACATTTCATACACAATGGTAATTCAAAGTGCTTTACATGAAAAGGAAACAAATTCATAAGAATAACAATGGAATGAACAGGAAACAAATATATGAGCCGGGGTTCCCCTATCTGATGTGGAAGAGACCTTATCCAGTGCTTTACACCCCCTGTAGGGGTATCTCTACACAGATACACCACTTCCGTGTCCCTTTATTGAAGTGCGTTCAGTGCGCTGCCTGAAACTTAGCGGCAAAACTTACATAATGTGCCTTTAAAAGGTTAAATATTTGTAATAATATCATTATCGCTTTATGTTAGTGCTAGATGATGATGTAAACCTCAAAATATCCAATATTGGTCAATAAATAATCGTTATTCACATATTATTATATTCACATAATCGTTATTCACATATGATTCACATATTCTTATTCTTTGACAACCGATTTACGCTATATGTGCATTTTGAGACCTTTTATTTAGAAAACAAAAAGGTTCTATCTATAGAGTCGAATGGAATGTGTAGGTATATATAGTTTGTTCTTTCAGGCCACTAGAAGACGCATAACATATTTATGTTGTGGCAGAATGCAAACATTTTGAAGCTCAATATCTCAAAACCGCTCAGAATGCAAATAGAACCTTATAATTCCAAGGTGGCGAAATGTTAAATAATAATAATAATAATAATAAAAAAGAAAAAATCAGCAGATAACTGGTGTAGTGCAGATGTATCATGCATTCCTGCAATTTAATGATACCAATTAAGATGTGCACAAATTTGCACAAATGAAGCTCTAAGAAACCATCCATTAATATATTCTATTTTTTGACCTTAATTTTCTGATGAGATATATCTCATGATCATGACTTAATATTTATTTTTTGCGTGGTCTTAACATAACAACAGTTGGTTTTCTTCTGATCTCTACATAATTTTCTTGTTATCTTGGCATAATAGAAAATTGTTTTCTCTGGATCTACATAAACATCTTTTATCAGACAGCAACACATCTGACAGTAATTTAATTATTGGGAATGCTTTACTTTTTGAATAATGCAATGTAAAATACAAGATAAAATAATTTCTAAATAAATAAAGCAGTAATTGATGTCATCATAGTCACGAGTTTGTTTTACAAGGCTGTTTTGGAACTGAACCAAGGTGGATTACTTTCATTAATCTGCCAATCTTGCCCCATAGACTTCCTCTGTACGTGCAAAACTGTAACTTTGTGTTCATTTTTTATGTATTGCCAGCCGAAAATTATTTTCTGTGGTAATTAGGAGCGTGTCACAGATGCTGTATTAAACATGTATGAAATCCAGATTATTTTATTGATGTTTTGTGAATTTAAAATGTCAACAGTATCTATTTACATTGCAAACTCCATGAACCGCTGTTCAGACAGTTTACCCATATTGCACATATCACTCCTATTTAACGTTTATCGCTAATCAATCACTATTTGCACATAGTCTAAACAAAATGCTGTTTGTTGCTATTTAAACTTGGTGCAAACTGTATCTACCACTATTCACACTCAATGCACATAGCATCTAACAAAAAACTGTCAAAATTTGGGTACTAATAGGCCTTTTGGGGGGTAGTAGAGGTACAAAGTTGTCCTTTTAAGGGTATTGCCTCAGCGACAAGTTGTTGTACCCCTAAAGGTAAATTGTTTCTGACAGTGCACTTAATATAAATAGCCACAAATACCCCACCATATTTGGTCTTGGTGTGATTGTGGTACAATTAAATGTTATTTACATGCTCTCTTTTGAATCTTCATACAGCTGGAATACTTCATGATTCAGTGTCTGAAGCAGAAAGCCAAAGAACGGCCAGACAAACGGCGGGGTCACAGGCTTAACGAGCCCCGCCCCCCTCATTTGGACCAGCCAGGTTAGTGGCTTCTGAGGTTTTTCCTCATTATTATGTACATTTTGCGTCTAGTGTTTGTATTTGAATTCAACCTCCCATTTTATTAAAGGATATTTAGGCATCTTTAGATTTTTCTGTTTCCCTTCAAACCTGTATAATTTTGGCTAATCTCACTAATAACGACTTGCAATTTGCTGGGCATCTTATCTTAATCTCTGCAAAGCAGCCAGGCAGCACAATATGCACAAAATGGCAATATTCATCAGTAACTGAGTCAATTGACTTGTCTGACATTTAGATAAAAGGACTGTCTGATGAAGGCTAGTAGCATTCTGCACAAGATGAGCATTGCTACCAGCACTGACACTTAGAAAGAGAAGCCAAAGCTTTCTGTAGTTTGCTGGTGTGGCTCCAGCACCACTTAGGCTCTTTTTATAGAGCACAGCCCATAAAATATGAAGGGTATTGAATGCTGGGAAACCATTGGTGTGGCCTCAAATGAATGGTTATGGACGAGTGCATAAAAGTACAGCAGTTATATATCAAAAATGTGCCTATAATACAGACATGATGAATAAACAACATCTGTTTGTTGTACTTGTTCTATTTCTTTTTAACATCTGGTGTTAATGTGCCCGTCCCTCATTTGGGATTTGCTTTCACGTCATTTTTCCTGTTGCTCCCGTCTTATTACAGTATCCCTTACTCATCCTGTCTTGTCTGCTTTGCTTGTCTCATCATTCTCTTTCTCCACCTTATTTCCATCACACTAAAAAATTCCTTACCATCATCCTCCTCTGCTTAGCTCACCTTGTTTCTCCCTCTCTGTCACCTATTCCTTTTATCTTCCTCTTGCTCACTTCCTTTTGTACTTCCAGAAGTTCTCTACAGGAAACAATAACCACAAATAAGAGCGGTTCGGTTACTTCTCGAGAGTCTAGACAGCATTTAAATTCAATGGGACAGTTGTGAGCAATATTAGGGAGTTTAAAGGGGTCATGAACTGCATTGTTGTGTTGTTTTATAATGTCTCATAGGGTGCACTTATAATGTTAGAATGGTTTTTACGTAAAAAATGGTCATAATTTAGAAATAAAAGGTATTTTTCCTACCCTGATTTTAGCGCTCTTATTTGAAAGCTGTTTTAAGGGGCGTGTCTGCTCTGAGACTTCAGTGTAAACGCCCACTGCTGTGATTGGCTAACATCTGTGCATATGAAATAGTTAAGTATTACATGTGGAAATCGCTTGAAAACCTTTAACACGTTTTTGCTATTACAGCTCAGAACTAATCATGAAAAGTGTTGATTATAGTATTATATTTAGATCTATAGCATTATATTTAGAAAGGTTGCAGTGATGAATATTGTAGCAGATTACAGACATGTTGTTGACTGCATGAATGCAGTGATCTCGTCGTTGCAACTCGATTCCTGCACTCTCGCGAATGCTTTCATCATAACAGTGCAAACATGATGTAAATAAGAGATTTGTTGATTTTAACTGGAGTTTTGGCGCGAGTCACTGATAAACTCACGCTGTTTGATTGACAGCTCCAACGATTGCAAAGGGAGCGTTCTTTGATCGCTTTCTATATATAATTTAATCAACATTTAAATAACAGATTATTTTCATCCTACTAAGAGAAAGAATTTGAAGTTGACCATTTAGTTTGATTTAATGTCATATAGACAAAGAATATCTGACTGTACATGAATCATTAATATCAGAAATCACTGGTCACAGATCAGGCATTAGAATTAACACAGTTACTCACATGGTGACGCATTACTGTTGAGTCTATATCATAAAAGTCTGTTTGCAAATTAACCAAATAATCCACAGTGAAATGTGCCGAATACAAATAAATAATCCTTAACTTCGACATTCACATTTTGCCATCTCTAATGCCATCTTGCTAGCTCTAGTAACCCAGTGTTAGCATCTCTCTACCTAATACATGTAATGAGCAATTCGGTGGGCGGGGCTAAACAGACACACTATTACGTAATAAAGTGACTCATAGAGTACCTCAGAGTTGATGTGTTTTTGTAGGCCAACCCAGAAGTTAGCGGGCACGGGTTCCCTCGATCGAAAGCCTATGCATTTTTCCCAAAGACTTTTGGAAAATTGCAAAAAATAAGCTCTGTGTTTAACAAAGGGTTATGACACTTGCATGTTTTGTCTATCAAGATAATCTTTACAAGATTATCAACGTCACCACCACCAAACTTCCTCAAACTTTATTTAAAAAACAACTTAATTTAAAAACATGCTCACTGATTATGATCTGCGCTGTGTATGAATACTTATCCACTTTTTCATGAGAAATGCTGTCTAAATGTCCTGTTTGTCATGATGACGTCTAAAGTCCCCGCCTAAGGAAGTAGTCCCTTTTAGCAACTTGTTAGCAACCGCCGTTTTTAAGACACAATAAAGGTTTAAAAAAAATCACAAGCGGGTTATAACTGGTGTGTTTTATGTCATAGATCAAAATGTGAAAATATTTAGAGGCTTTGTTAACCACAGACCTTATTTCAGGTGATTTAGCAAAAACCCATTCAAAAAACCCATAGACTTTAGGGCGATGGAACCGGAAGTCCTAAAACGCTAACTCGCTTCCGGGTTTTGCCTACAAAAACACGTCATCCCTGAGGTACTCTATTCCACGACCTGTCGTTTTGCCAGATTGATTTCAGTTCATGACCCCTTTAAGCAACAGCTGTTGATGGAATGTCAACTGCTGTAGCTAAAGAACTAAAAAAATGCTAAGCAACAACAAAGAGGACGGCGTAACGGATCATTTAATCATTTGACATAGTAAAAAATAAATTACATTTAAATAAAAGAGAATGGTTGCTTTTGGCATTAAATGACATACAGATACAATTAAAATGCCACATAACCATAAAATATAACATTTACTTATCTAATCTGTCCCGTATTATCGACTACAGCAAATCGCTATTCTCCCAGAGTACACGGTTACGGTAGAACGTCAAGAAGTAGCAGTTAAATTTGCACATACATAAATGCTGTTCTTCAGAACTTTCTATTCATTAAAGAATCCTGAAAATAATGTAATTATGGTTTCCAGAAAAATTTAAGCAGCGCAACTGTTTTCAGCATTGATAATAATAAGAAATGTTTCTTGAGTAGTAAGGATTTCTGAAGGATCATGTGACACTAAAGACTGGAGTAATGATGCTGAAAATTCAGCTTTGCCATCACAGGAATAAATTACATTAAAAAAAATATATACAAAAATAAAATAGTCATTTTAATTTGTAATAAAATTTCACAGTATAGTTGTTTTACTGTATGTTTGATCAAAAAATACAGCCAAGACACCTAAATCTGCAATCAAAAGTCAGAGATTTCACTTTGAACTCATTTCTCATCACTATATACTTACTGCTGACATTTGTGTCTCTTTGAAGGTTTTTAAGGAGAAACATCTCAGATCTGAAGTTGATATATGAATGAATCAGACCCACATTTAGTCTCGTGAGCAATGAAAGAGCAACATCTGAGCATTAAAGCCGTTCTATAACATCTCCATGTCTTCCAGCGCGTCTTCCCCCAGTGAGAGTGGAGGAGTCCAGCTTCTCTCAGGACCTGCAGTGGCTGCTCGAGCGTGGCGTTCAGTTCGCAGACGTTGCGTTCTACGCTGGGGACACTGGGAAGGAGCTGGGCTGGGCGCACGCGTCCGTTCTGTGTGCCATCAGCCCATACTTCAGACAGCTGTTGGTGGGACGGCAAGCCTGGGAAAGGCCCGTCTCGCGCTGCACCTGTAGGGAAAGAGATGGCCCCCACTCGCTTTTGTCCACTTGGGATGGAGGTGTAGATGATCTAGCCAGAGCCGACGGGCACCCTCCTGGACACCTCTCACGGCTGGTTGTGAAGGACCCGCTGCTGTGTTTATGCCTGTGGGAGACGTTAATGTTTCTTTACAGAGGTGAGAGAGAACGTGCACTGCTTGCAATATTACGGCTGATGTTGTTCAAGGCAACTGCTGTTGGATAAAAACTGCAATATATTGATGTTTATAGCTTTTCATTTACATGAGAAAGATCACAGATGAGATCTCTTTAATAACTCAGCTGTTTCTGTTAGACAAAAATGAGACTACATGAAGAGCAAATGGAGACCTTTGCTCAAGTCTCCTGATTTTTTTTTTTTTTTTTTTTTTTTGAAAAAAATACACTAGTAATCAATGTGAATGTGAATATTTTAAATCAATTTTTGTATTTACTGAGTATCTCCGGAGCTATTAAAAAAGAATAATAATAATTTCTTTTCATTTCATTTCATTTCATTTCATAAAACATAATTCTCCTGAGCTATGAAAGAGCTAATGTCCTCTGGGTAGAGCTTCTTTTATTGCTGGTATGCCGGCGGTGTTTCTTTTTCCATGTTCAATCCTGTCACAACCGTAAATATGAAGCGAGATTAGCATTATTGAAGGAAACAGTGTGAAAATGCTTCCTCGGTTCTGCTGGTTTAGGCGACTCAATTGAGTTATGGTTAAAATTTTCTCTCCAATTCTCTGCCTTATCTCTTCAGCTCTGCAATTGTGTTTTCTTTTGTTTGAAAAGGAGGATTTTTATAGGATGCTTTCAAAATTAAAATGACTTTAGGTTGGAGGCTATTTGTTTGTGTCTAAGGCCTATCTGATTGATGGTTCTCTACACGTGCCTGTATGACGGCAGTCCGCTCTGTAAGACCCTGGAGCTGTGGGACTGATTACCATGCTTGGGAGGACAGAGAGATCTCTGTGTTTGTGTGTGTGCGCTTGCTTTTCTGCTTAAGTGTGTGTGTGACTGTACATGCAGATGAGTAAAATGAAAGAGAGA